>NC_024321.1:4135752-4144894 GCF_000523025.1 Cynoglossus semilaevis
TGTGCGGAGTGGGGTGGGGGGGGGGGGGGGGGGGGGGGGGGGGGGGGGGCAACTGAGCGAATCTAGCAGGTTTATCTCTAATTAACACTCGGATTAGCTGATCTTTGAGTTCCCTCTAGAAGCCAAGTAGACGGGCGACTTGAGCATGGAAGCCTGGCCTGTGGCTGTTGATCCTTTTTGTTTAGCTCAATCCCAAAACTGTTAATTACAGTGTTGTGATGGTGTTGCTTCTCCAGTGGCTACATTAATCATTCACACAAATTGCTTTTAATTGGTTCCAATTCCTAAGGTTTGACTGTAGAGATAAAACAATCAGCAATGGATCTGTGTCAAGGCCACAAAAGCAGCTTTGGGTTTGAAGGGAATTCCATTTAAATGGAAAATTGAGTTAAACAGAGCAGTTTTGTAAATTATGGACAGATGAATAATCATTTCATAATAAAAGACTGATATGTGTTATCTTCCATCAACTAGAGATCTGCCTGTCAGAGGTCACACTCAGAAGATAAAGCTAACATGTTTTTAGCCTGGAAGTACTTTAGCAGTTAGCCAAGAAAGTTTGCTTTTTGCAATTTAGCCACCGCACTTACAATATCATCATGCAACCAAACATGCCCAGTGCAAAGAGGATAACAACAGGACAATGGATGGGGATTTCTTTTTTAGCAGTCTGCTTCAGGCTAACGCTAAAGCAGAAATTAGTTTCACAGTTGATATTAGAACAAGCAACACCTGTACTACCCATTTTCATTAAGCACCTCATTCCAGTCCACACTTTGTTTTGAAAGTTTATCAAATGGAGAGAGAACCCTTGGGTTCATGGGAAATGTTCCATAATTGCTTGTCATGAGAATATAAAGGAACACTTTATGCTCCATGGATTCTGTCTTGAAGAAAATGGGAACATTTTGTATGCGCAAGTCACACAAGAGGAAATCAAAATTGATTGAAAACTCCAAATTTTGCATTTGTACATATTGTTTATTTTTAGATAGATAGATAGCTCTGAGGTTCCCAGAAAAAAAAATAGCTCTTATCTTAACTAAAGAACACAGCCTACCCCTGTGACAATGCATTTTATACCTAATAATGGCAGCTTTTTTTTTCACATAAAAGAAGGTCACATCCTGCGGTGGTTTTTGGTTTAAAATGACATGTCAGAGTGACACAGGTTTATTAAAGGAGACCAGTGTCATGTTACATGTTGACAGACTCACCTTTAAACCTCTCTGCCCTTTTCAAAGATCCTATTTAAATAATGAATCAGCCAAAGAGCATGTGAGTCTCTTCCCTCTCATTATATTCCCATTTTCATTATTGGACCATGCTTTTTCTTGTGAAGCTCTGCTAATTGCACACTCTGACTATGAACTAACCTGTGAGTTAATAATACCTTTACTTCGGGGCAGCATCATTATAAGGTATAAGCCTCATTAAAATAAATGGTGATTTAATAACTTTCCCTCTCAATGACCCCTGTGAGAATATACTGTTATTTTTTATTTATTTATTTATTTTTAATTATGAGGGAAATAAGACATCAAACGGTGCCTTTTTATCATCCTCTGTTGTTTTGATGAGCACAAAATGAACTGGGATTGATATGGTTTCTAACTGCCTGAATTGGAACTTTTTTTTTTTTTTGTACTGCTGATATCAAATTATCTTTTGAACTATGGTGGTCCCGCTCTGATCAGAGCCAATGTTTTTAACACAGTTTGAATACAGCTTCTATAGAAAAAAAAAAAAAAAAAAAATCTATTTGATACATGGTGCGTGAAAAGCACATCAACCATCTACCTCGCCCTAGTCACAACACAAGGCTGATAATACACCATTCAATCTTAATGTTTTATGTTTTCTTGTTGGTGTAAATGTCACATCGTCCTTTGTGTGGACTAACGTTAACCAAAGCACATATACAGGCAGATGCTTTCGTATAAAAAATCTAAAAAAAAAAAAAAAGAGAAGAACAAAAACTGCAGCCCACAGTATGTAGTACTCTCTCCCTGCGTGATTACACATAATGTTCATTTTATTATTGCTTTTATTCCTCACACAGCTCTGGTTCTCCTGCGGCTTTTTCTCCAGCTGAAAGTTAATTTTCTTCTGTTTTTTCTCTCTGCCTTTTAAAGTGCTATTTCCTCCGGAGCCATCTTCCCAGTCATACTTTGACGCTTTGATTATGCTGAAGGGCTGTTGATAATTGCTGGGTAGAGTAAGCAACTGGCTCCCACCATTCATCACAAAGGCAGGAAGGCATTTTGCTGGGTGTAGAGGAATCACATTATGTTTCGATGATCGGTGTCTGGGGCACACATCAAACACAGCCTAAAAAAAAAAAACTTTTTCACCCAGGAGAATAAGGCAAACCAATTTCAGTTTTATTGGTTGATTGCACAGAGGCTAATCTGTTATCTTAATCCTGGAACTACATGGACACAATATAAAGTGGCTTTCCAGCGGTTTGGACGTGTAAACTTAACCCTCAAAAAAAGTCAGTTGCTTGACTTTGAAGATGTATGAAATCTGTGTTGGTTTCTAGCACTGTCAATAGGTCAGTCACTGCATGTTTGATTGGACTCAATACTGTGTCTGTGTCAGGAGAAACTGTAGATCAGGGGGCTTCACAATTTTTTGGCTTTTTTTTTTTTTTTTTTTGCTATTCAAGAAGGACCAGACTAGAGTCATCTACCTACATTTATATATACTCAGCATACATTATATATAGATGCATGTAGCTGAATGGTATAATATCATTATATTTACATAGTACATTTTGACAAGTACACACTATAGAATTATACAGTATATATTGTAAATTATTGCAGTTTACTGGTAGATCCACCTTGCCATTGTTGGAAATGTTTGGTTTTATTCAAACTCTTATACTTTTCATTTTGCCAAATTTAAGAAAATGTCTAACTTTTTCAACTGGTAGGGTAAATATTGGTAACCTTTTAGTCAATTGAACATTGCTGTTTTACTACATTTATATTTAGTGATTTTTTTTGATAAACATAATATTTTCATTTGATATGAACCATATTGTTTCACTTTATTATTTTTGTGCAGCTTTTCAGCTAACCCTTGGCTGTTACCTAAAACTACAACCTCAACTTCTTTCTTTCTGATTTCCATGTGCTTTTATCTCCAGTGGTTTTCTATGCTATACTTCAGCACATACTTATATTTGATCATATCTCCCACACTGCTGACTTACCATATTACAGCAAGGTCTTTCGGTTAGTGATTTAATTTATCGTTTAACATAATTTCATTCACTTTAAGTTGGAGCTGCAGGGCTAATTATTCGGTAAATAATTTAAAATGAAACATGAGTAGTGGGTGTTCACTCTACTCACTGCCCAGCAGGGGGGGAGACACTGATGAGTAAAAGTGACCCATGATTGCCTGATTTAATTGACTCCAATTAGAAACTGTACTGTCTTGAGAGATTCGGGCAGCTGAAACTCAGAGGATTCTACAGGAAAACATATGGAACTGAAATCCACATGCAGGCGTTTGTTTTTATTGTCGTCATTCTTTATAACTAAAAGGAGACAAATATGAAAGGATATATACAGTATAAGACAACATATAAAAGTTTGGGAAATTGGTGCTGTTTTTGCGCATTGGCTTTTGTTCATTGGTTCACAGAAAAAAAAAATCATAAATCCACTGCTTTTTTTAGAATAATAAGGAAAAGTCCAGAAATAGCAAAAATCCTAAAAGTAGTCAAGTAAATGTAATCATTTAATCATGTAATTTTTCAGCCAATTAATATGGCAGATATTCTATGACAGTTGATTCAATTTCCACCATCTCACTCTGTACACATTTACAGATTCATGTTCATATTCTTACTAAAGTTATATTAAAATATTAAAGTAATAGTTTTGTTAATTTTACACTCTGTCTGTGTTTGTCACACTAGAGTCTCAACAGTAGTGTGAGACATAGAACGGCACAGAGGGCGTTAAACACAGTAACAGAATTTTCTGTCTGGTTCGAGTCAACACAGAGTAAGTATTTAAAATAAAATGTGCTGAAAAGAAAAAGGAACAAGTGAGAGAAAGATAAAGACAGAAATGAAGCAATAAGTGAGATAAGATGTCACTTCACTGCCTGTGGAGTGATTGTTATCGGTTATATACAGACACTACCTCCACTCCAACCTCTAGATCCAGGCGTGAGATACAAAAGTAAAAAAATGGTGAATTTATTTTCTTCATCACCACTTCATGGCTCCGGTGCTAAAAGCTGCACAAAGCCACAGCAGCTACAGGGAATGAAAATAAAATAAATGTAGTAAAAATGTATCTCATATATACCTTTTTAAATGTTTAAATTATAAATAATTGTAATTTTAAAGATGTTTTTGCGAGGTTTACCTTGACTAACACCTTACAGCAGTCACACTGCAGGGAAGGAAGATTTCATATCTCTGCACATCCACAGACATTTTAGCATCAGGGCTGCAATGAATAGCGCCGTGTTTTCTGTAATTGGTAATTAAGCTGAGATGAAAACAGAAAATCTGTTTTCATCACTGAAAAGTGTGGATTAAAGATGGACTGAGCCTGAAAAACAGGCACCTGTGAAAATATTACTTTCAGAAAAATCAGTATTAAAAAACGGAGGCAAATTTAATATTGGTTCAATGACTCATTTTCTTTTCTTAACTTTTTTTTAAAATCACATTTAAGGACATAAACTGATGAAGTTAGTCAAGTGAAAATTTTGAAGAGCTGTTCAATCCGTGTTAACTCGTGTTTAAATGCTCCACTTCAGAAGCCATGCTTTTTTTAATATCAGACCATATCCGACTTGCCATCAATCTGATTTTTGGAGTTAATGGGAAAATGTTTAATTTAGAAGAGCATATGTCTCTCATAATTTCCAGGAAAAAAACCTCAGAATGGAACAGTTTCTAATACGCTGTTGATGTATTCCATCACAGGTGTTGTCTTCATGTTTGCTAATAACAGTCTTCTTGTTCTATCGTGTAAAAACCCAACATCATTATTTGTCATGATGCAGAGGCTGGACTTATTTGATCCCTGACCCACAGAACTTAAATCAAATAAAGTCAGTTTTATTTGAATATCCCAATAGTCAATATTCCAGTAGTCAACTATTGGAGAAATAGGAGACAAGGTTACTGCTATGACACTGCTTAATGTGTATGTGTTTCTAAGAGTGGGTAGAGAAAGTGCTCAATGCAATATGGGAGATCTCCAAGCAGTGTAGGCCTGTAACAGGACCAAGGGATGACTCAGGTTTGAATACAGAGAAGGGGTCAGCCTCCTGGAGCCACACTGGCAGCTGTTTCCAAAGGTGAGGACCCTGGTAAGCTAAAAGCTCTGCCTCCAATTCTACTCTTATATACTCTGGGAACTATATGTAGGTCTGGGTTAAGTGATCTGTTAATCTCTCCACAAAGTGATTTAATTACATTTAATTAGCATTAGCGTTAGAAAGTCTCTTGGAGCATTTTAATGCACCAGTGACCTGTGTTAAGACACAATAGTATTTAAATGTGATCTTTAGCCCACTTGGTTTTGTCCATTAGAGCAACACTGCCAAAGTTCAACCACTGTATAGTATATAACTGTAGATGAGGACAGGGAAATGGGATGCCACACTGTACTATACTTCATTTGTAGTGGAAAATGCTTTTTTTTTTTTTTTTTTTTTTTGAGGAAAAAAAAAGTTACATAAGTTTGACGTCCACATCGGGGACCACTTGTGTACATACGCTCATGACGGCATTGCGCGGGCGACCTCAGCACGTCGGTGAAATGGCTGTTCACTGATTTACGCTGACTCAGATACCATTAGCTCTTATCATCCCCCTCTCAGGATCCAACCTTGCACTAATGTGGGTCAGGGGCCACATTATAGAAATGCCTTTGCTGTGCCATCTTATTTCCCTGTGCGTTGCAAGATTTCTACCGTCACTAGACAGGAAATGAATGTCACAGAAAACTTCAAATGATTGCAATCAAATCAAATCAAATCAAATGCTTCTACGAGTCACACAGACAGCCTTGGTTGCTATTGTGACAGTTACAGGATTTAAATGAAAATAATCTGGAAGATACAAGGGAAATACACTGTACACTGTTTTGGGTCTGTGTTAGCTGACATGCAACAGTGGCATTAGCAGTCCAGCATTTATTTATTTTAAAGGTCCACTGCACAGGATTTATTAAGCCTTGGTTGTTAGAATTGAAGAGAACATCTCTTAAAATCCCTTCTCTGGAACTTGATTTTTTAAAATGACAAATCAAATACAGCCTTGCCAAATATTTGCTCAGAATGTAAGAGCTTTCATTTAAGCTTAATCCGTTCATAAATTCATAGTTTTGGAGCATTTCCCATCAAAATAAAAATGTTATCAAACCAAAAATGCATTTAACTGTATCTACAGTAATGTGTCTGAAGTAAGAGCATGCGATTAAAATAGGAGAAACTACCTCGCTGCTACTCCATGGGACCTTGCTTCATCCTCTTGTTAGGTACTAATTATAGTAGACAGGCTGCTGCAGTATGTGTGCTTTGCTTTATCCTCAAACACAAGTACACCTGGCAGCATAAGGTATCTTTGCTAAAACTTGCAGAGTACACTTTGCACAGCCTGTCTTCACACCAGCCTTAATGAATAGCGCAGTTCAAACACTGCACTTTCAAAATTCACAGAGTAGCAGGAGAACGGACTGCCTGTGTGTGGGGAGGGAGGTGAAAAGAGTACTATAAAAGTTGTACCAGGCCATTTTTTCTCCCAGCGGAATTAATTCGTCCATGTCATGTCTAATATTGTTTTATTTTGCAATATTGTATTTGGACAACATGACTCAATAAAATAAAATGAAGTAACTTCTGTGACCTTTTTAACTCCTTCATTCTCTTCTCTCTTTCTTTGCAGAACCGTGACAGTATGGTCGACTGTATAAGCAGAGTCATGCTGCACACGCTTATCTCATGCTGGCAACCAGTCCTGGGGCTGGCCCTCGTGGCTGTCTTTGTGGGTTCCACCCTGGGATGTCCTTCACGTTGCGAGTGTTCGGCACAGACCAAGGCAGTTGTCTGTCACCGCAAGCGTATGCCCAGCATTCCAGATGGAATCCCATCAGAGACGAGGATCCTGGACCTGAGCAAGAACAAACTGACAATGATCAATCCAGATGACTTTGTTGCCTTTACTGGCCTTGAGGAACTTGACCTGAGTGGGAATATTATCAGTTACGTTGAGCCTGGAGCATTTAATGCCCTGTTTAACATGCACACGCTCAGTCTCAAGAGCAATCGTATCAAGCTCATTCCCCTGGGTGTGTTTGGAGGTTTGACAAATCTAACCAGACTGGATATGAGTGACAACAAAATTGTCATCCTTCTGGATTATATGTTTCAGGACTTGCACAATCTCAAGTTTTTGGAAGTTGGTGACAACGATCTGGTTTACATTTCACATCGAGCATTCAGTGGACTTTTAAGTCTGGAAATATTAACCTTGGAAAGATGCAATCTTACGGTTGTGCCCACAGAGGCACTTTCCCACCTCCACAACTTGGTCAGTCTACATTTGCGCTATCTGGGCATTAACACTTTGCATCCCTACTCATTCAAAAAGTTGTTCAGGCTGCGGAATTTAGAAATTGACAACTGGCCAGCGCTGGACAACATTCCAGCCAATACCCTGCACGGTCTGAACCTTACCAAGCTCTTTATCACCCATACCAACTTGTCCTCCTTTCCTTACCAAGCCCTGAAGCATCTGCCCTACCTGACTCACCTCAACCTGTCCTACAATCGAATTAAGCACATTGAAGGAGGAATGCTAATGGAGATGGTACGGTTGCGAGAGCTGCATTTGGTTGGCGCTCAATTGGCCTCCATTGAGCCATATGCCTTCCAGGGCTTACGCGGTCTAAAAGTTCTCAATGTATCTTACAACCGATTGGATACTTTGGAAAAAGGTGTTTTTCAATCTCCTGAAGCTTTGGAGGTTCTTCTGATCGATCACAACCCACTAGTGTGCGACTGTCGTCTAATGTGGATCCTACAGAAAAAGCATTCCCTTTTTTTCGGCGAGTCACAACCAGAGTGTAGTACACCAGAAGGAATCCGCGGCAGGCCCTTTAAGGAGTTCAAGGAGACCCTTCTGTCTTATTACGTAACCTGCACCAAGCCGAAAATTCGGGAAAATAAGACCCAGACCATCACTGTGGATGAAGGCCAGCAGGCAATGTTGCGCTGCAGTGCCGAAGGCACACCAAGACCCATTGTCTCCTGGTTGTCGCCACGCCGACGGCTTCTGACAAGTAGGAGCCACGGTAGAGTGACTGTCCACCTGAATGGCACACTGGAGATAAAGTCAGCAGAGGTACAAGACAGTGGTGTTTACCTTTGTCTTGCCTCAAACACTGCTGGGAATGACACCCTGATGACATCTCTTGCGGTAAAAAGTCTTGGATCACTGTATGCCAACAGGACCCAGATTTACACAGAACCCACTAACATCACTGCCAATGGAACGACTGGTGGGGCCCTTGGTTTAGATCTCAAGACTATTCTCGTCTCAACTGCCATGGGCTGTTTCACCTTCCTGGGAGTGGTTTTGTTTTGCTTCCTGCTTCTGTTTGTTTGGAGCAGAGGAAAAGGGAAACATAAAAACAACATAGATGTTGAATATGTTCCCAGGTCAAAGTCTAACGGCACAAATATTGATATGGTAGAGGGACCAGCAAGTCAGCGCCGCGTGAACATGAAAATGATGTGACTTCTTTTGTAGATTTAAATTCCCAAATTGTCGGGAAGCCCAAAGTACAGTGTATTTTTTGCAGAAAAGGACAATTGAACTTCCAGGACCTACAGGAAGAGTGATTTTCTTTGGAGGCGTCATAAGACAGAGGGCAGTAAAAATAACTCAGTGGATCTTTGTGAGCTACACTGTAAGGAAAAAAATGGACATCATGTTCAATCATTAAGGCGTGGATAGCTTCTTCAATATGGACTAGAGTTGGAACAGTTGCAACCAAGAGGACCTAACAGAAATACAGTGTCCCTTATCAGCTTTTTGAAGTTTCTATGCCCAAAAAGAGAACTTCACTTTTGGGTTGGATCTGTAGACTCTGCT
>NC_024321.1:4144925-4198777 GCF_000523025.1 Cynoglossus semilaevis
CTATTAACCTTCTTTGTTTAGTCTTGCGCCATGATTATTCACTGAACAAATCAATGATACATGCCCAAATCTCCAACAATAATATGATGTGCATATGTGTACCTAATGCCCAATTATGTACATCTATGTACCAAATACATTTGAAAGATGAATTCACACCAATATCCATGGGATACATTAGCCAAAATTTCTATAACCACAGTACTATACACATTCAAAAAAACATTGTTTGGACTTTTTAAAGGTACAGGAAGGGCTTCTCCGGGTGACTGTCTGTTTCTCCTTCCCAGTTGATTCCCAGATATTATTACATATATATTATTTATCAATAAAAATAGAAGAAAATATTTATGACAAATGTTGAGTATTTTACAGAAAAAAAAATCAGTCTTAAAACGCTGTCCAGGGTCTAACATGAAGATGACCTAGTATTGGTCTAACGTACCTACACCAACCACCTTTTGTCCATTTTTTGTCTCTTTTTATTCCTTTAACTGTACCTGTTGCTAGTTGGCAAAAACTACATGTGTCAATTTTACTACAGTGACATTTGCATCATTTTCCACAGTAGAAAATTTGGACTTTGTTGTGGTAGTTTCTCATTTTGCTGTTGAATCATTTAGATTGTAAAAACTTCAAAGGTAAAAGTTTAAAAAAAAATGTATGTGAAATAAATGAAGATGTATTTGTACAAAACGTCAGGTGTAAATGTTTTTATGTAAAGCAAATACTCTTCAAATCTATTGATAAGGTCATTGTTTATTTTATTTTTTGTTTTGTTTTTTTTTTGGATAAAAAATTGTTGTTACATAGTCTCATTTACTTAAAACTGGTGTGGGTGTCAACTGTTGCAGAAAAAATAAAAATATTTGAGACTAATGTATTTATAAACATTAAAAATATATTATGTACATCAAGTTTATTATGCATAGGATCCATTCTCTTGGAAATCCTTACGTAAAAGAAAATAGTAGGATCCTTCATTTTCAATAATATCCAACATCATCTACATCGACACAAAATAAATTAGTACAGGACAAGAGGGACTTAGAGGTGACATGGAATTTGAAGATATATTTTTAAATACAAGCTAACTTAAGTTATGACAACGTGCAGTGAGTGTCACTGGGTTTCCATCCAAGGACTCATGACTCCTGGCATCACAAACATCCAAAAGTGCATCATTCTGATGACATCGGCAATGTTTACCTTTCACTCACAGTCATTATATACAGTATATGTATGACACCTAAGTTACATCATTGTGAGTCAAAACAGCTCATCGTTCAAAACTGATTCTACAAATATTTGTTGTTTAGATTAGGATTGAAGAATTGGTTTAATTTTGCATCTGGAATTAAAGCTACATTTGGTTAAAAAAAACAATTTAATAATACAAAAAAGGAGAGATACAAATTACGCTCTACATTTACTTTACTCTCTAGTTTGCTTTTACCCTCTTTCTGTCGCCAGAATGTATTTCCTATGCCGTTCCTTATTTGTAACGTCTCATTAGAAATACATTTCTGCTTTCTTCTCTCAGTCTACTCACTGAGCTGTATTCGAATAATCATTGTTCAATACAGCTTTCCCGAAAGTATGGAAAAGAAACAGTGTTAACCATGTGGACCAGTTACTGTATGTCCACACCAGTAATATTCGTTGAGGTGGAAAATGTTTTCCTAGCTAACCCTACGAATGCAGGTTTGCGTTCCGACACAAATGAGGCTTCTAAAGTAGAGCCTTTCTTTCTTCTCCTTTAATGAGGCATGTCAGTGAGACATCCATATGCATCAGATTCATATGTTCAAGCTTCCTACATAATCCTCAAAGAAATGCTCTGTCCACCACATACGGCACTGTTGGCATGATGCATACCATAAACGTCTGTTTTACAATGGTCAGAAATATTTATAGAGATAAAAGCTGCACATGCAAATTATTCAAACTTTAACATGTTTCCACAGTAAACCAGACTCAATATGACTCCTATGACAGCCTGCTAGCTGTGACGGACTCAAATTGTCATTTTTTGCAGACATTTTTATAGTTCTCTATAACAAGGGGACCACAGAGGAGGATTTCTGTAATGTTTTAGCTTTTCTTTCACACACTTGCTGAAACCTTAACCTTTTATAGTTGAAAAATGGATCAGTATTCAAAGAGGAGTCCATTTAAATATCTGGGTTTACGTCTCCTGGATACTAATTGGGTGAAAACTTTAAAGAAAAAAAAAGAAACATCAGTTTGAACAACTCAACTGCTTAATATTTATCTGCATGTAATGACACACAGAGAGCCAGGGAGATCCACTGGCATGAAGGCTGACATTAAACTCAGGTGTCCTCCATTTCTCTTGATCATCTCTGCAGTGTCTCTGTGCCTTGATTGGAGAAGCTGCATCTGTGGCAAATCTAACTGATTAGGCCTAATTTGAAAAGACACACACCTGCAGCTGAGTCTCATTGCTGACAGCCTAAATCAGAGCAGCAAGGAAGTGCTTTTTTTTTTTTTCCACAGATGCTGTGACTGTGTTTCCCAGTCTTTTTTTTTTTTTTTTTTTTTACCTGGGTGATTATTAAAGAAGTTTGTTTAATTAGGAATGTGTGTTAAATAGTCACAGGGCTGCTCCACAAGAATGAACTGATCTGACAGGACTAAGGTTCACCTTCTCTAATATCCTGGGTTTTGGAGTGTTGACAGAATCCCATCAACACTTGGCTGAGAGGTCACCAATCGTGATTTGGAATGAGCTGCCAAGGATCAAGGATGTGGAGACGTTGATGTCAGCAACATGTTGGTTCAATTTCTTTCTTTTCAACCAGTATTAAACTGTATTGTCAACAGTTTGGAGCAAACATAATTACTGCATGATACAATTATTAAAAAAAATGTGCCTTGGTATTGACATTATAGTTATTATAGTATTTCAAAGTCACTCCAAAAACTACTAAAAATAAGGCAAAATTACTAACTAATTTTGGTAGTCTTTTGGTAATCTGTATTTAAGTTTTGACCTTTTTGCTAGTAACAGATATAAACCGATACTCCACCGTGTACTCCACAATAACCATTGTCCTAATCTTCAAGCTTTTGGTAAATGTGTGAAACTAATGTGTGGCCAGGAAAAGTGGGGAAAACATTTTTCAGCAAATTCCTTATAGTTTCAGGATGACACACTCACCTCTCTGATAGATTTCCAGGCCCCAAAGCTCTGGAGACCATGCAACACATTAAAAAATCATATGAAAGGCCTGCAACTGTAGTGAGAGGAAAGAGAGCAGGGGAATGGGAGAATGGAGCTGGCTGTGGTTGAAGTATGGGGCAGATGTTAGCCGGCAGGTTTTGGCTGTATGTGCTTTCATTAAGTTTAGCTTTCATACACTCCCCAATGACCAGCCTGTGCTGCCAAATGAGTTCCCGTGTGGGCCGACTCAGTTCCAGACCAATGTCCAAATGTGGCTGGCTGCAAACGATAGAGAGAGAGAGAGAGAGAGAGAGAGATACTCTCCGCTTGTGTGTGTTGTTGGCCAGCGTCTTACACACTCAAACATTCCCTAACATGAAATGAAACGCACAATGATGAATTTCCTCAACAAGCATCAATTACACTGAATCACTCGTGTGCCAGATTTGTCTCTGGCCACAAACCAATGTAGATTTATGGGTTGACGGGGAACATTATCCTTTGCATTTGAGGAAAAAAAAAAAGAATCTCTCCCGCACAACAAGGTGTAGTGAAACACGAATTGTCAAGTTTTCTTATTTGGCATATTAAATACATGTGATTACTCTGTGTTTATTGAGCCTAGTGCTAAATTAAACAGAGTTTAAGTAAATAATTTTATTAGTGCAAACGTGGTGGAGTTATTTTGTACATTGAGGCAGATGGGTAGAAAGATACATCACCTGCTTTCTGAAATGAGTGTGAAAATGTACTCCTGCGTAAAATAAATTAGTTATTTTTTTTCCCAAGTGTTAACTTTAATATTTATAGTAGTTAAAGTATACATTTTATATAACATCAGATATAAACATGGTATTTTTTGATCTAATAGAACTTTTTAAGTTTGGATACCATTATAAGTAATGAGTTAAAAAACAACTCCATTACCTAAAATGTGATGAAAATGTGAAAAACAAAGCTCAAATAAATAAATGAGTGGCCAGTGAAACTGTTTTTGTTTTTATTATTTCACCTCTAAAATAAGAGGTAATATTAATTGAAGACATCACATTTTAGGTAATAAAAAAAATACCATGTTTATATCTGATGTTATATAAAATGTATACTTTAACTACTATAAATATTAAAGTTAACACACAAATAACTGTTTCGCTGGCCACTCATTTATTTATTTGAGCGTAAACAAATGTTTTAATTGATGGCTCCCCCAAAACTGCTACAATAAAAACCAAAAAAAAAAAAACGAAGTGTGCACTGCCACTGAATGTGCATGGCCTTAAAGTATTTGAGATGCAGAATGTGATCACCACATATTTTAAACCATAACAAGACAATCTAACAAAGGTGACCACATCCAAATTCAACAACACCATTATTATTATTTTTTTCTTTCATTTCATTGTTATCTAACCAGCTCTATCCGTATCACTAGTCATTAGTCAGTGTTGGCTACAGTATGTCATGCTGTCAAGAGCGTTGCCTTTAATCTGTTTAATTTGTAACCTGTTCTGGCAACTACAGCTGTTTGGTTTCACAATTGTTGGTTTTCAATGCGGACGTAGATTCCATGGATGCTATGCTGCAGCTACAGCTGCAGTGTAGTCAGTGTAGTGTGCAGTGTATGAGTTGAGAGAGAGACCTCTGCCCCTGATGATGGCTAGACGCCATCCACCCCAGTCCTCAGTGTGCTCCTGCCAGGTGTTGGGATCAATACCCAGGCTTCAGAAATGCACTCTTTAAGCTTCAAGGACAGATGGCTGTTTAAACGGCATGATTGTAGAAAAGCTGAAATGCCAGTCCTCCTGTGGACGTCTTGGGTGATGCCGTACTCGCAACTCGCTCTCTGGGGTTATGCTGTTATTGTGTTGATGCTTGGCAAGTCAAGGCTGTGCCATTTTCTATTAGCTGGAAAAGTTGACAACAGCAAGGGAATCACTTCCTCTGTAAAAGTTTGAGGCATGCACCATGTCAGGAGTCAGAGTCGGTTGTTTCCTGGAACATGTTCCAAAGATGACGGAGGCAGCACCAGCGATGCAGTCCTTCAACCTTGACCATGCTCTACTGGCTGACGGTGGTATTCTTTAGAGATGGCTTTACGTAGCAGCGCACAAATGCAGGGTCAGTGTTGCAGTCTGCCAAGTACATGCTGCTATATTTTGTGAACGCCACTCAGAAGATCTCAGCAGCGTGAGATCATCACCTGCAAGACAGGCTTGAAATCCTGCATGTAGGTTGAGACCAAAGTCTCCCTTGACATCTGGGTAGGCTGCAGTGGTAGAGGTGTAGGCAGAAAACAAGCACAGGTTGCTGGTGGAATGAGTCACAAAGGGATAAAAGTGTGTTACGCACTGCAAATCCAACACCATGTCACTAGGCTGACGTTGATCAGGGTGACCCAAACATGTCTTTCTCATGCACAGTGATGTTTCATGCCTAATGCAGCAACGTCAACTTTAAGTCATGTTAGCTCAGTATCAAAGATGGTCAGTGCCTCAGTGATTGCCATAAAACAAGGAAAGATGTTGCAGTTGTCTGACTTCAACTCTGCAAACAAGCCAAGGCGTAAAAGGCAGCACCAGGATGATGACCAGGCAGTGCCTGCCTTACATATTTACCTTACGTATTTTATGTTATGGTCCACATGTTGTTTATGTTGTGTTCAGAAACTTGGATTAGTTTTTAGAAAATTGCTGGATAGTGGCAGCCCTAATTTACCAACCAACCAAATGTGGAAAGAACAGTCATTCTACTTCACTTCACTTTGCCTTTTTAAGTAGCTAAACAGAACGTCGATGTGACCCAGTGATAATTCCATCTTTGTTATTAGGATAAAATATTTATTACTAAGCAAGTTAGTTGTTAAGAAAGATAATTTACATCATCCGTTTAAGTACAAGTACATGTTGTGAAGAATTGGCAAAAAGAAAAAAAAAACACTCTCCAACTGTTTTATTAATGTAGTCAAGGTTACGTGAGCGTTCATCTACAGAGGTTTTCACATAAAGGTACAATAGAGATAATTGGTTTTGCACTGGTTTTATTAGTTCAGTCAGCGCAGCTATCTTACAGATCACACTTTGAATACCTTCACTGTGATTTAATTAGAAGAGATTTTTCAGTCCAAAACTCTCCAAGGAGACGGGGTAATTAAAATTGGACTTCAGAAAGTGCTTGTTCATGTTTCGTCATATCGCATAAGCTGGGTTTCACGAGTCTCCGGAAGAGAACACCAGACTATGTAAATTGAAATCAAAAAGAAAAATGGGGTCAAAGACAATTAATCTTCACTGGGCTTCTATTATTCTGTACAGAAGAAAGGGATATAGGAAAACCGTTTAAGAAAAACCTGTATAAACTCACTAAAGCAAACAGACACGGATGTCTGTCTTTTGTTAGCTCCAAAGACTCTGGATCAGTGGTTCTTAACCTTGGTGGGGTTCGGTGAGTCAGTTTTAGGGGTTGGCGGAGGACAAGACACACACCCGACTCGTGATTTGGGATGACACACCCCCCGCTTGGCCATCACTGAAGGGTTCGGGGAATGCGCATATGAAACTGGTGGGGTTCAGTACCTCCAACAAGGTTAAGAACAACTGTTCCAGATGAACCAGGAAACCTATTGGGAAATGGTTGTTTTAAATCTGAATTACAACCAAAGCCAAAAATGCAGCAAATATTCGACCACAAACAATTTAATACATTTTGGTGTATAAAAACATAAACAGAAATATAAATGAAACTATAGAACTATTTGTACATCTTTCTACCAATATGTATAGTGGTATTTTGACTATGACTTTTCATTGCAGTGCATCCCTACCAGAAAAAGAAGATTTATATGAGTAAGTGGGGGGAAAATGGTACAGAAATATGAACTTTTAGTCTGCGGTTTGGTCTTTGGTTTGCCGAGACATGCGGCCAATTCTGAGGGTGAATAAATAAGGTTATTCGATGTTGTCACAAAAAAAAAGTTGTCCTTGCTGTCCAAAGCTGTCCCTAATTTGGCACGATTTAGAAAAGCACACATTAAACCAGGGTGAGCCATTCATTTTCCCAACGGGCCACGTGGGAAATTCGAATAGTTTCCGAGGGTCCAAATAATTCACCTAATTTACTTGGTAATTTATATATATGCCCACTGGCCGTAAAACTAGCAGCAACTCGTGTATAACTGCAACATCTACAGAGTCATTTTAGTTCATATGCAAATTAGACGTGTGTAGCATTTACTGCATAGACACAGCAGTACTGTATAGTGCTAATGCAGCTGCTGGTTGAAATACTGCATGTTTTAAGAATGAATCATAAATTTAAGGGAAGACGCCATGACTTATCTTGCACATTCTAGCCCAACATCATTGATTCACTTGTTGATTCCCTACTTATGTCACAGCTGCAGTGCAGAAACATCACCTGGAAATAGTCTCTTTATCCTCCTTTCTCAAACACAAACAGCTGCTGGATTCAGATGCTAACAACAGAATAAGCTAAAGCGATAGAAAAAGATAATAATGTTTTTTTTTAAATGTTTGTTAACATCAGAACATTAGTTTTGTAGGAGTTATTTTTCTAAATACATTTCAGTAAGGATCTGACTGTTGGTATTTTCTTGGTTAACTTTCAGCCGCTTTGCTTTTTTTTTTTTTTTTTTAGACATGCTGTGCGTCTTTTGGCTAAATTTATTCTATTCTCTTTATTTGTGTGAAGCGTTGATGCATTGAAAGGTTGGGAACTGCTGCTCAGATTTCACGGTGTCTGATAATGTGACTTTTTTAGTGATGGTTTCGTTTTCAGAGGGCAAAGTGAAGCAGAAATAAAGATGTTTCCATGTCGGTACATGACATGTTTTCCTTTATCATGTGCTGAAGGTTGGATTATTTAACATAAATTATACAGTTGCGCAGCCTCTCTCTCCTTGTGAGGCAGACAGGGATGAAGAGGCCACATACAGTGGAATGATAAATAGTGAATGCAGCCAATATGCATAGTACACAGTCAGACGCTGGACTTTCTTTTTTTGTGCTGACAGTGAATTTGTTATTAAAATAGGACATAGGGGAGTTACAAACAACCTTTTTAGTCAATGATATCATAATAATTACTAACTAAAAGTTGGCTAATTCAAAAATAAAAGTGAGATGCACAAAGCAAAGTTAAGTTGAATCAAACTTGACCATACATTCACAAAGGTCACTAAACCTAATGCAGTTTATATACCAGGTGAAGTAATAATTCACCTGGTACATGTACGAAATGTTGGTCTACTTTAAGAAGAGGACTCAGGAGATGATTTCCAGATTATTTATTGCAGCACCTGTCATTGACATTTAGTGGAGATTAACTGTTTCTTGCGTCTACCACACACTGCCTCCCTCATTAGTTTAAAACAGTGAAGTGTGAGTATGGTTACCATAGACCAAAGGAGCTACAGAAGCTCAGAAGGGACATGGCAGATGGGTGTAGAAAGGTAAAAAAAAAAAAAGCAAAATACGACTAAATAAAAACAACTTCAATGAAGGTAAAATTCCCAAGCTGAACTAAAACTATACATATGATAAAAAAGCCTTAAAATAGATGGAAGTTTACAGTTTACAGATGATTAAATCTTAAAGGTAATATTATAATATAGTATATTTTCTAAAATGTATGTATTTTTTTATTTTATTTTTTCAGCTTATCTTATTGACTGACACACATCTTCAGTCCTTATCTGATCTTTAGATCTTTCTTTCTTTTCTTTTCTTTTTTTTTTTTTGAACATTTGAAGCGTTTGGATTGCCTTTTCCCCAGAGCCCAAAAAAAAAAAAACAACAATAAAAAAAATTCTGTTTTTCTGTTTTTGTGAAGCTTGTTTTCTTTTTAATCAACGCCTTTTGCTGTGAACTTGGAGATAATTTGGACCTGATATGTTTTTAATGAAGCCACGTGAGACACACCGATCTGAAAGACTGCTCTTTTTGGAAAGATTAAGGGCCAATTTTATTGATGATTTTCATAACCTTTAACCTTTCTGTGTTTTTATTTTGATTTTTACTTTTTACAGTAGTTACTTAGTCTTTTACTAGTGATGTTTTGAAATTGATTTTAACTGGAACTTTAGCTTTAAAAGTACTGCAAGAAAAGTTTTTGTTTTTTTTTTTTTTTGCTTAGTCAAAATGCTGCAAATCAACACATTTTGTATCTTCTAAACTTTTCAATTTTAAAAATCTTAACTCTTAAATTAATGATATAATTTACACCACTAGTCTCATTTTATCAAGTTAAATTAATCTCCTCTTGTCCCATCTTGCCATCCCCAAATTATCATTTTTACCCCCGTTTTTAACACATGTAGAGAATCGCGTTTGGTAAGAGTCGACATGTCAGCCGTCTATCAGAGAGCTAACGCTCAGCGACAGATAAACACATTCAAACCTGCAGGCAATTTGTACACCATTTCACTTTCAGTGGCCTGTAGAAGCAAACCCACATTGACATCACAAAAACTTGTGGCAGTGACGTCACGGAGGAAATGGACAAGCACTGACAGTCTGCCAGAATTATAAAAATAAAAGCTTTTTTTTTTTTTTTTTAACCTTCTTCTAAATAGGTGTCTTTTAACAGCACTATTTCCATGTCTAACTGCTGCCCAGATCTATTTATGTTTTGGGTGTAATTTGTTTCTGTGATAGTCGCACATATTTTACATTTTTACGTTTTTCACACCAGACACTCATTCATTGTTTGGTTTAAGAGTTAAATCTAATTCATTACAGTATTAACATATTCATTAACTCTATCTTCGGCACAGTTGTGTAGTGCTTTGTGGTCACATTTGTCCGAGTCACCCAACAATGATGCGTCGTCACAGAGCGTTTCATCTTCAGACTGCCTGCTGGTTTTAATTTATACTCTGTGTTAAATATTTACACGACTGCCTTCTCCACTAAGTGGACAGAGTGTGCTGTTTAATAGTACAGTTGGTAGTGAGGAGTGGTGAGAATGGAGGCAGAGTACTCCATTGTAATATTCAACAAGAGCAGCTCAGGGTGAAGTGATTGATGAGGAGCTGTTAAATCCATCCATGTCATGTTTTCCTGTGTGAGCTGTGAAAAGCTGCCATGTTCCCTCTGAGTTTATCAGGCCACAGCAGTTCATTCAATAAAGCAGCTTTTTATGAGATCAGGAGCAGGTGCCATTTTAAAAAAACGTTTTTTTTTTTTGGTTTTTTTTTCCTATATTTTATTGAAGTGTTTTGACCCAAAATGATTTATGAGGACATGCTGTTTTAAACCTGCAGCTTTCTTTAGGGGAAGAATGTGATCTGCATTTGTTGGATTTTTATAATACAGCTAACTTATGCACCTGGATTGACTGTGTAAAGCTGTGTTTATTTTTATTATAAACAACATATATGCTGATTTATTTATTTTATTTATTTATTTTTACTTCAGGTGTTATATGAAGAAAAGGTAAAGACAGACAGAGTGAGGCGAGAAGGAACTACTAACCATCTGGATGTACTGGTTCTGCCAAGGGTCACACGGTTTCTTGAGAATTATATTAAGTGAATTTTAATTTTTTTTTAAAATGGTCATTTACATTATTTTTAGATATTCTGAGATTCAGCTTTATTTTTCAAATAGTTATTACTATATATATATATACAGTATATACATTAAGTATATACTGTATATATAATAAATTAGTAATATGTAATTGTCTTGAAACAAACGAAGCACTTCTGTTTTTTTTTATTTTATAGCATGATTTTACATATCCAAGTTGTATTTTATTACGTATTTTAACCCTTTATTTGAATTACATAACATCAATTTGCAGTCGATCAAGCAATATATTTACTAATAAAGAAGCATATTATTGATATATTTCTCTAAAACTGCAGAGTTGTGGCTTATATGCCATGTGACATTTTTTCTGACTTTCTTTTGCTGAATCATAATTTCAGGGCAGTAGTAGGAGTAGTTTCTTTTTGGGGAGGCAGTTTTGATGCTTGCTTGGGATTTGAACCAGCAACACTCCGATTATTAGTTTGATCATTTAACCACATAACAAAAGTGAAAACTCAATTTAAAATGTTAACCACTCTGTCTTCCAGAAGAAATTCAATTATTAAAATTTACCACTGAAAAAAGTCAGGCATGATGAACTGTTTATTCTTTTAATCCAGGAGGTTTAAAAAGGTTTTTAGTGACACATCATGTCTGAGCAATGACACAGACTGCACTTTTCAGCCAGCATCAACCATCTGTGCGTCTGTTCACACAAACTCTCTAAAAGCTGTCACTTCACAGCTTGTTTTACTGTTGTACTGTTGTACTGTTGTTTTTTTGTTTGTTTGTTTTTTTTAATCACTTGCTAGAGGAATTTTTATAACCCTGTCTGTGTGGAGGAAAATAATCTAATGTAAAAGCAAAAAGTGTCTTTAATTCTTTTTTGGTAACTGTCTACCAAGGACTAAATATAAAAAAATTTGTGTCAACGCTCGTCACAGGTGACAATAATAATGATTTTTTTTAATGGAAGCTGTGATGCTGCACTTCCTTTCAGAACAGGATTTTGAATTAAGGTATTTTAGTTGCATAAAAGCACTAAATGAGTTGACTCAGTGTGGGGTTGAAGGTAGGAGTCTTGACAGGCCTGTAAGAGATGTATTTACGTAAGAAGATTAAAGTCTGTGAAAAGGGAAGGTTTTTAAAAACCTTCATCCTCCTGCTTTTGTTCAAATGAAAGAACGTGTCACAAAGGCTGCCAGGAAACGCGTGAAACAAATTCAATTAGATGTAATTGTGGAATGAGCAGCAGATCAAAGTCACACGTCAAAATTATGGAAACAACGTGCTTTATCTGACAGGAACATAATACGGTGGGGTCTTGGGAAATGCGAGGAAACTTGAAAATATTGGGGGGCAACAGTGTTTCTCCTCCAGACACCTGCAAATATTATTTTCCCGTTTCCAGTGTGAAAGACTCAAATATTTATGCACATCTCAAACTGTCTGTAAATAAGAAGGGCCACCTGCTAAACAAAACACACCATCACCGATTTAGTTTACCAGAATTAGTGTACAATTATTCGAATTTGTGAAATGAATTTATTTATACAATTTTTTTGTGCTTTAGCAATTTTACTGAGCACCATTAGGTATGTGGTAGTTATAAAACATTTTTTTATTTTTTTTAAATCAATTACATATTTCAGCTGGCCCCATATGTATTCCAGGCGACCACATGTGGGGTCATGACCCCAAGGTTGAGAAACACCGAATTAATCTGTATAATCTCACAAATTTAAGCACAATTCCCCTGCAAAGTCTAACAAAAAGTCAAAATAAAAAGAAGCTAATCTTATTCTTGTTTACATATTCATCTATGTATGTAGCTTTAAAAAAAAAAAAAACTATTTTTTTTTTTGTCCCAATTGCACATTGTCTATTGTGTTGGCCGCTATCATGAAAAGTGATAAAAATACTATGATTTTTCTTTCTCTTAAATAATTATTGTTTTAAATATTGGTGTTTTTTATTTATTATAAAAGCCTTCACCAGTGTTTGTCAACAGAGCACAGTTTGTTCTCCCTCTCTCTGCTGACCCTGACGTGTCCGTCTCCACCACCTCCACTCCTGCACTTGCTCCTCCTTTCTCCTCGTCCATCTGTGCCTCTTCCTGCTTCGGCTCTCAGGTTATAGACAGTGATATCCATGCATCAAACACTCCTCTCAGGCGTCTCATGACTCTGGCTGTGAGTCTCTCCCACAGGCTGCAGCTGTCCTGGCAGGAAGCCTAAAAGTTGGGCTGTGATGTCTCCACACAAGAGGACTTTCTCTTTACCCTGGGCCCCTTGGGTTTCTGCTCACATCACATGGCACAGTGGTGCTTCTTGTTGTTGGGAAGGGAAAAAAAATGTGTCAAAAATTGGAAGTCAGTCTAAAGAGAACAGCGGCGCGCTTTTAGTGGAGATTTACAGTTGAATACATACAGTGGACGAAACTAATTTGTGCAGGAAATGGGCAGAGTTGAAATGTTCAAAATACTTAATTATTCGGTACTGTTGGATTACATTACATTTGAGTAGGTTACAAACTCCCATTTCTATCCAAGTGAGCACCCTTTTCAAAATGTATTAAGGTTCCTCTGCACACCTTCACAGTTACGTAGACAACGTTTACGTCAACAGTTTTTAAAAATGAGTCTCTATGGTTAATGTAGAATTATATTTTTAAATGATGCAATTGTCAATGTGATGATCACATGTTTTACTGTGCAGTCTAAATACTGAATACTATTACAGTAGCATTTATATATTATGATGTAAAATGATTGCCAGGTGCTTGCACAAAGTAATGGTAGGTACAAATCAAAACAACACTAAGTGGGACCTCAAATGCATCTGTCCTCGGGTTCTATGGTACAGGAACCATCTACCAATGCCTGGTTGCACGTTTCTATTTAAACATGCTTCAACCAAACATTTACTTTCCTATTTGTTTAGTTTTCCAATGTGTAAATACTTTTCGTAGCGTTTCCCCCTCATTCCAGCCAGAACAACGTGTTTCTTTTTTCCTGTGTGTTTTACCTGTTTGTTGATGTCTGGACTGTTTTCTGTTGATCTGGGGAATTTCAATTGTTTCTCATTGTTTGCCTGGTTGAACTGCTCTCTGCATCAGCACTCTGTGAAACCGGTCTCTCTCTGTTTACATCAAATAAGTGAAGTGATGTTTGCTTGCGTACGTGAGTGTGTACACGTGCATTAATATACACCACAGTGGACTCTTGTACCTCTGTTTGCAAACCATGTGTCAAGTCCGTCTGTCTGTCTCTCCCCAGGGTTAATCAGCGTCATCAGCCTCACCTGTGTCCTGTGACTCTCTGTTAATCAGCCTTCCTCCCTCTGTCTTTGTTGGGTGGTTGTGTGTCCTTATGTCTCCTAGCGGTTTCTGTTGTCACTGTTGCGGTTCACGGTCATCGTCGTGTCGGAGAACATATCAGGTCTGTTTCCCAGTGATTCTCTTCATTCTTTCAAATCGCACGTAACGCCATGCGAGCATGTTATAAATGTTTTATTTAACAACAAACTGCAGTGTTGTGACTTATGCTGTAATATTATTTCTGTAAACTTCTGTAGTTTTGTTTGCTAAATCCCATTTTATTTTTGGTTATTTATATTCACTATAGTCTTGCATCCTTTGCTGTCAAAGTTTACCTTGTTTTGTTTTTCTCACCGAGCTTTTAGTTTATGCAATTGCTTTTCTTATTCTGTATTCTTATTGTTATTCATAACTAACCCAATTTCATGTTTTGTTTTCTTTAACCCATCTTTTTAAAAAACTTTTGAGGAAAATGTGTCACTTTTTAGTTTTAAATTCTGCTGACAGACTAACCACCAGACACTGGGTAAAACAAAGTCCTTGGCCAGGCCAAAAAGAACCAAATGGATGTTAGTACTGCACATGATGAAGCAGCAGTCCAGTCTATGAATGTAAATCCAGTGGAGCTGGTTTCGGCCGAGCTGGAAGGTTGTGACAGTTTTGCAGCAGCTGTCAGTGCAAGTGACCAGCAACCAAATATGGACATTACCAGTACCATTGTTATTATTATTTTTATTTTATCACATTAGGATTAACTCTTTGCTGCTCCTTCACATAATTAGATAGAACTAACACAGTCTCATTAGCTCTGGAGCTCAGATATACTGTAACTGTCAAGTTATTTGCTTTTCTTTTGTTACACTTTCTACTTCAGTTTTGAGATGTGGAAATATTTTTATAACCTTCAAAAACATCCTTGAGCTTTTGTTTTGTCAACTTCAGGTTTTGTTTTTTTTTGTTTTTTTGTTTTTTTAAGACATAATGGAGCTATTATGTTTTGCCTGTCACAATTGACAACCCAAACCTCAGATGTAAGCTATTTTCAGTGTCAGTATTGTAACTCTGCTTACTGGTTTTTAGTGCACTTATTTATTAGTTACATTTCACAGTGCTAATAATAAGTTTAAAAGGTGGCGGTTTGGTCTTTGGCACCTCCAGTGAATGTCGTCGAGTTGTCGTCGGATGAATGTCTAAACCCAAGATCCTGCTGCTCTGTACGGGAGGTGTGAGTGATGCATGATTAAAACAGACCACTGTAAATAGGCCAGCTGGTTGAATGGGTGACTGAATGGGTAGTTCAGTTGTTTTTAGAAGATTTTCACACTGCTGCAGTCTGATTCATTTGTTACAAAAAAAGAGTAAAAAAAATCCTTTGAGGCTCAGCCAAACATGAGTCACAGCTGCAATCACCAGACAGATTTTTCTTTTTGCACCTGAAGGAGATGCCGCACTCTCAATCACTAACTTAGCACGAATCGAGTGTTCCTTCCACTGTGCCCCACGTTCCACAGCCATGTGGAAGAAGATGTTCCTGTGTGAATGTGATGTCATTAGATAGTTCACCTGTGTTATTGGGAGGAAGAACTTTTTACACACCTCAAGTGATCATAATTTAGATTGCAATCATCCTGACTAAAACATCTGTGATTCTGGTTTTTAGATAGCTATTATCAAACTCCCTTCTCTTTTCCTACTTATATTTAAGTAGTTGCCTTTTTTTTGACTCACAACCCAACAGGTAAAAAGCTACAACACTTACGTAAGGGAGTATTTGTACTTTAATTGCAGTTTGTCTTTTGAAATATTTTTGCTTGTACTTTTTTTTTCTTTTTTTTTTAAGAATTGGCTACTTTACTCTGATGCTGATCCAGAAGACAGACACGTGTGAAGAAATGTCCATGTCATTGGGCGACCAGTCGATGACCTCCTTATCATTGTGCACTGCGTCAAGGATGATACTGCAATTAGAAGACACCAAGTTGGCATTAAGGTACTGAATGAATTTATTATAAATTGATTGTTGGTTTGGTTTGTGTAGATGAGACTCATGTCTTATGAATTGCTGTAGCAGCAAACCTCATTACAGAAAATATTACATGTTTTAGGACTTTTACCTGAGTGGTATGTGTAAAGACTTCAACTTTCTGCTGAGTCATTGTTGGGGGAGTATCTGTGCCACTATTTAGTCTAGGTCTTGGGTACTTTATACTCTTACTCTTTTGGACAAACACAATTAATGTGGATTTTTTCCTCAATTTTCAAAGACCATCATTCTTTGTCTCAGTTAAATTTTAGTTATATTTTTAAAAAAAATGTGACTTTTTTTTTCTGGCAGTTTTTTTTCTACTAGAAAACACAGTCTTTAGCCATGGAGCCATTGTGCCAGAAACAGCTGACTGACTGGCTCAGACTTAGCCTCACTAAAATAGAGTGAAAGAGATTAAGAAGCTCCATAAAGTTGCTGAGCAGGGTAATAATTCCCAGTGGCATTTTGCACTCGGTGTCAAAATAAGGAACATTGATTAATTTGGGTTTCAAGAGGGCAGAAAAAGTAATTGGTAGAGGTCAGGGATAAAAGTGGTTCTTACGAAACGACAGGCAAACAACAGCCACTGCTTAATAAGTCTTTTATGCGTTTCATACCGGCACAATTAATTCCTCCACTCTCTCACCTCTTTTACAGTTTCTTTCACCTGCTCCACTTCAGTGTCTTTATTTGCACAGGATAGTATAGCACTTGCAAGGCGGATTTTGGGCAGGTTCTGATTTTTAGATTGTGTAACTTTGCTATTTTTACAGTTCTCAACGGAAACCGCCTATACTTTTTACACCCTCCATTTGTTATCAGGGCGACAGGGCGTCAAAGTCATGCAAGTGTTGTTGAAGCAGATAAAAATAAAAAGGAGGAGGTGCTTAAACATTTACATTATTAATGTCTAGATGCTGATTCCTCCTCTCAGATGATCTCTGTTGGGTCAAGCTTTTAATAAGGTCACTATAGATCTCCAGACAAGCACAGTATTCCCCTGTGGAATTAAGACATTTGTTTAATCATGATGTTTTGATTTGGATCTAAATATACTATCACAGATTCATTTTGGACCGTTTAACTTTAGTTTCAGTCTTGTTTATATTTAATAGTAGTACCTACAAGTTTGTGTATGTCGTATTGATTCATCCATTCACACTTAGTTTGAAACACTTTGGTCTGTTCTGGTCTGCATCGTTGAAACACTGAGCTAGAACTTGAGGCATCCAGAGAGCAGTCGATTGGTTAGGTCTGAGGTTTTTTCTCTGAACTTTTGTAAGTCACCCTTTGGCTGCTTTTTCATTCATTTAAAGTTAGAAGAAAAAAAAAACAAAAACGGATCAAGCTCTGAAGCTTTCAAACTGTGAAACTGCTTTAAACTTTGAGATTTACCCAAATGCTACATGGAAAAGAAATTAAAGGAAAGATGGGTTTAATTTTGCCAAAATAGCAATGTGTTTAAAATTATATGTAAAAACAGCAACTTGTTACTAAAGATAGCTTAAAGATAGAGTAGCTTGTACCCATAGCCTTTCATGCCTGCCATTGTCTTGACACAGTACTGTAAATATCACTGATTGTCTCTTAAAAGGCTGTTTTATTAAAATCCTGTGTACTTTGATATGGCAGTTTGAGGCTGTAGACATTTCTTCATTCCTTGCAGGAACATGTTTCTTATGTGTTCTGTGTTTGAAATGTCTTTCCTTCTCTTTTCCACATCCACTCTCACTACACCTCATTCATCTTTTTTTTTTTTTTATCTCCATTCTCTGCACAAGCATTGTGTCCTCTGGCAGTCTAAGTAGCTTATTGTAGTGCGGAGTGTTCACTCCTGAGAGACGAAGCCCATGAAGAGTGGGAGTGTCTCACTGCGAAGCAATTTTACTTTGTCTGTTGTGATGAGGAATGAGAGACAACTGTGCTTAAGAAACGTTACAAATGTGGGAAATGCGGCGGTGAATAAAAGAACAGCACATGCATTCTTTTACACATAGTGATGTGAGAAAGTTGTACGAAAAAGAAGCCGTCTCAATTCCCTGGGTGAGAGGAGACCTTGCTGAGTGTATACCTGTCTGTCCAGAGTGATGTTATGTGAAATATTGTTGTCCCTCTAACATGTGCTCGGGGACTGCAGTGTTGACTTGATGCTGACGCCGATGTCACAAAGAAAAATTAGTGTTCTTTAATCGACCTTGGTAGAAAACAGCCATTTGTTTGTGACCTTGAATAGTAGCGTTGAAACAGGAACATACATAATGCTAAACAGGCTGTGTTTTTACAGCTTGGTGCTTTTCTTATGAACACACACTTTATCTCTACATGCTCTGCTGGAGGTGAGGCTGCCAACAAGACACTGAATTTCTTGTTCGTTTCACAGTGGCCTCACAAAGGATGGATGGGACGTGTGTGTGTGTGTGTGTGATGCACTGCAGGGCCAAATTGGTTAAATTTTAGCAGTGGTGGACTGGCCTTGACTAAAAAATATCAGAAATCAGTTAATTATTTTTTCAATATAGTTATCATGAATATTTATAATATAATACTATATAGTCTGTTCCCATTGTTTAATTACAGTTCCTGTGGTTATATATATCTATGTATATATGTGTGTATATATATATGTGTGTGTGTGTGTATGTACTGTATGTGTATATATGTGTGTATATATGTTTGTTTGTATATTTGTGTATATATGTATGTATATTTATATATGTATATATATATTTATGTGTACTTATATGTGTATATATTTATGTATGTATATATATATTTTTATGTGTATGTACATGTATGTGTTTATATATGTATGTGTATATATATATATATATATATATATATATATATATATGGCTGTACCGCGTGTCGGAGGTGTGACTGAATTGCGCTACATGGCTTTGTTATTTTAGTAATGGCTTTTCTACAGCTTTGATGGTGTCTATAGACGTAATGCTGTATAAGATGTGGATTTGTTCAGCCGCTGAAGGGCTAGGTGCCTTTGGCACACCACTAAATTTTAGTACCAAAAACCTGCTGTTGGTCATGTAGAGTTATACTTAGGAAATATTAGCCGCTTATATTTTACATTTTTAGATACGTTCACCATTAGTGAAAAATAAACCTCACATGTTACTAAAGGCCTTGGTTCAACTGTAGCCTTTAGCTTTACAACAGGCTGTTTTACTGGGCCACCTGTGGGCTTTTTTTTCCAGCTGTGTGAAACTCATTTGTTTGCCATACTTCAATATTTTAGGTTTCAATGTCACTACTGTGACAGGTTAATAGAGAACCCACGATAGCTTTGTTGTGCCACCAAAAGAAAGTTTAGAAATTCAAAAGTCGGCCTGCCACATTAGGAGCTGAAATAAAAAACATGAATATCCTCAATTATGAATCAGTTCTAAATGGAGTTTATTCTTCCTCTTTGTTTCTGTTTAATTTCCAGGTGAAAAATGACTAATGGAATGGCTCCAAAACAAAAGTGGCCTTGACTTTTTTTTTTTTTTTTTCCATGTGTTTACGTGATACTTTTATGAAGCTAACATCCTGGAGGGAGAGTCGACGTTGGTCTCATTATCTGTCTTGTAAACAGTGTTGCTGTTTTTTTTTCCACTTTGAACTGTGTGCAGCAAAATAGTTTTCTTTGTTCTAAAGCCACAGTGTTTTGAGGGAGAGCTTTTAAGGGCCATTCACAGTTGAAGAAAGCAGTCAGAAGAAAGAGGTCACGTTTTGTTGATGTTTCTCTTACACTGCAGAGCTTCAAGAGCCCACCAAGCTCCTCTCACATTGTCTGTGATCTCTGACCATTCCTTCTGCCCTGCAGCAATCCCCTTAGCAGCAGGAGAGGTCTGCATGACCCCCGAGGGCCATCCCGGCCAACGAACCCTTCATGAGGGAGAGACTGCGGCACAGAGAGGCCATAATGATGGTCATGTTAAAAAAGAAAAAAGAAGGGAAAAGTACAGGCTCTCACCAAAAAAACTTCACCATGAAGCTAAAACCATCTCCAAAGAGCACAAATCACTGGAATACATTCAGCGCATGACAAGGTTTTGCAGAGATTTTTTGTTCCCAAAGAAGTAAAAGAGCTTTTTTTTCAACAATTTTTGTATACCTTCCACATCAGTGCCCTGGGAATATGTGAGAAAACATTTACTCCGTACAACAAAAGCAGACACGTTATTGATGGGTTTTTTGCAACGGTATTCTGGAAAGTATAAACGCGTAACAAAGGAAACAAACGCCTGCCATCAAACTGTCATTCTCAACACGCATTCTGTGCATTCTTGTTTTCAGTGAGCAACTGACTTTTGTTTAACCGGTGAAAATTGTTTGGAGATTTAAGGCGTGTCCTTTTAGTACTTTCTTTCTCAAAATTTTGAAGAGACTTCTGTACAGATGTCAATAATTAATTAATTAAAAAAAAAAAAGCATTGAGTAAAATATTTCAAGGCAGCACATGTATTTGAAGTTAAATAGCTGTGGTATTTTTTAGGAGCATCAGACAGCTGTTTTATTTTGTGTTAAAGTATTATGTGTAGGGCTCTACATATGTCACTCAAATGCTGAGGAGTGTGCTATCAGGTTTGGATGTGGATGTGTTCCTTGTGATCTACATGACTGAGGATATGATTCATAGTCTGATGATTTTTGACCACACAACTGCCATAGATGACTGAATTGTTGCCCCCAAGTCCATTAGGTATTTTCTTCGAATTACATATTTTTCTGTCAAAACAAAAGACTCTTACCAAAGCCATCAGTCTATTTAGTAATTTGGATTTTTTTTTAATCTATAATTTGTGTGGGTTGTTTAGTAAAAAACTATCAAGGTTCTGCCATCCTTGAAATTTTGAGTTCAATCCAACTCAAAGTTCTGTACCCTGGGGTACCAGGATATGATTTCCACTAAAACTGGATAAATTAGCAGGAAAACAATAAAATATATATATATATATATATATATATATATATATATATATAAAACGCCTTCAGCTCACTAATGACTACCCATGATCCTCCTCTCCTTCCACCACACAGTCCACAAGGGAGAGGGAGAGTAATGTGGGATGAGCCTAAAGTTTTCTGTTTACCCTTATTGCTTTTGCTGCTGCAGACAATAATATTATCTGCAGCTGCAGGCCTCGGAGCGCACAACTTGTAAATAATAAACCAAGCTGGACAGAAGCAGCGAGGCCACTGCTAATCCTGGCATTATTCCACTTTTATTGTTGATATTTGCTCATTATTTCTCATCTCCTCTAGCTGAAGACAGCCAGTTAAATTATTTTTACCCTATTGTTTTCTTCTAGGCCAAATTAGCATCTCCGACAGGCAGCTTCCTAAGACGCCTTTATTCTTCCTCTCGCTCTTGACCCCTTTACTGCCCACAAGGCATTGCAAACTGTCACTGTGGGTGTTGCTGGATCATAGAACTTCTTGACATAATTAAGGAAAACGCTCCATTTGTACAGTTTAAATTTGAACATTCTCCCATCAGAAAACCTGCTAGAACTGTCTTGATAGTTGGAACACCCTGTTGTTTCCCCTGTGGAGAATTGAAGTGAGACCTGGCTGCACCAGATTGATGTTTTACTCAATCTGCAATCTGAGTATTTATAATAAGCCCTCTCAGGGTTGTGTTTAGGTGTCCAGAGAGCTGCCAACACCTGTTCCTGCAGAGAATGATAATGGTTCACCCACACTCCACTCTGATATTCTTTTTATGGAAAGAACAACTCTGACAAGGCCTCGGGCCTAAACTGGTTGTCTGTTTTTATTGTTTGTTCCTTGGTGTGAACACAACTAGAGATGTGCAGCTAATGAATTGACTGTGAAGGCGCTAACTAAACGGATGATGCTCTTATACCACAACCTAGATAGCTCACAAATAACATGCTGTACTTCCATTCCTTAACAAAGTGTAGTTGTGAGACTTGCAGCGGTGATTAGGGTTTTCCAGATCCGGTAAAGCAAAAACCCTGCAATTTTACTCAGAGAGCACTGCAGTGTTCTGTATCAAATAAGGCTGTTATTGGAGGCTGAAAATAACAGGAATTTTCAGAATAAGCACTTTTTCTACGAACACCTTGACTGGGGATTTTGTTTTTGTTAGATTTAAATCTACTCTTTGAATCTACGTATATGGTGCTGTAGCGTGCTTTGTGTGTTTTGGCATTATTCATTACATGTACATATATGGGCAGGCACACAGAGAGTTCTGTCTGCATCCTGTAAGGACCAAACCACTCAGTTATAAGGGCTTGCAATGGACAGTAGCCTGTGGGTTGGCAATAAAGAAGAGGAATTGCGAAAAACCAGAGCCATATGGATGAAACGTTACACTTGGGTAGAGTGCGAGTTGTAGAAAGAACTGCAACAGGCTCTTACCAGAGGCCTAGGAAAGCAATACTCTGGCGGTAAGGGAAACTAGCAGAGAAGGTGCGTGGTGTTGATGACGGCGTATGATCTTCCGTGACCTCCTCGCAAAGGCAGCTGAAGAAAATAAAGGTCAGTCGGTGATTCAATTAAGAAGAAAATAAAGAGCAACACCCCGTCACCCAGCCCCCCATTCACCTTTATAATCTTACCATCCTCTAAAATCAGCAGACCAGTGTTTCAAAAACAACCTTTGTCAGTGTCTGCCCTTGGATGAAATCACCTCTAACAACCACTAAAGATGTGTATATAAATATATATAGTAAATATATATTTATATATATTTCAGGGGAACACAGGGTTAGGAATCTCCAGTGTCTGATCATGGCTCCAGTAAAGTAGAATTTCTTCTCTGCTCCGAGCTATAAAGTTTGCAGTGAACATTGATTTTCCCAGCACTAAGTGCATTGCACACCCAAGGCCTTGGGGCTAGTTTTCTATATCTGTGAAGTACTACACTGTTAACAAAGAGCTTGTGTCATGGCTCTGCCTATAAGTGACTATTTGTTCGGACTCTGTTTTTTTTTTTTTTTTTTTTTCCCCTTTTACTTTGAGGTAACTTGTCTTGTGTCTTTGTTGTATTACTTCCAATCTCTGCCTGGTTTCCCGCTCTGTGATTGGCTGTTCTTACCTAAATAGTACCTTAAATTATCCCTGCCCATGTCATTTTATCATTTGTGTTTCTTTAGCTGTCAAATGTATTATTTTCTGCCTCCACCTGCATGTGCCCATATCTTTGATTTCCATGCAAATTATTTTGTAAAAATATGAAATTCTCATATTTGGTGTGCAAAAAAAAATCATTTTTTTAGGATGTTTGTGCATTGTTGTGGAATTGTATTTTTCATTATCATTAAAAATGTACAAGGTGCAATCATAACAGACTTCTGAGTCAGAAAAAGGCTTGTGGCAGAATCCTTGTTTTATTTATTCCTTTTAGTGTGGATAAAAAAAAGGTATGAATTTCTTTTTTTTTTTATCTTAAATGTAACATTGATCTGTTTTTATGGCATTGTACTGATAATTGCCTATTGTTGCTTTTCAAGTGCTGACAATGGCTAGTTTAGAATTTTGGCTATTGTTAGTGCTGCTGATGAATGTTGTTTATTTCAGTCACTCGCCAAAGTGATCTGGTTCACATCAACCACAAAAGGGAACTTCAAGACAGTAAACAGGTCTTGATTCAGAAAAAATATTAAGTAGTAAAATCTTTAGAAAAATATCATGTTCGGTAAACACAGCAAACTTTTCTTTATCAGATATCACAGTTGATTTTGAGATAGAACTTAACAGCACCAAGGTGTTTCTCTACAAACCTCAGTAGAAAAACAAGATCATTTATTAAAATTCAGGATAATCTGACTAGTGTTGGTGCATTTTTAGTCTTCAGAGACAAGACCTTCGAACCACAAAATATTCCTCTCCCACTGGCATTTTTTGAAAACCCAAGATGAATTGGTTGAATTCCAAAAATATTTTTGTATTCAGGGCACAGTTACTTAGAAAATACAGCACACCAAAAACAAATACAAGAGCAGTGTAACTCACAGTCCTGGAGTAGCCTATAAACCTATAACCTAAACCTGTAATTGTTTTGAATTATTAGTGTGTACTAACACTAATGTAACTATTACTACTACTGATATAAATTGTAAACTGGAGTTAAGTAGGTCACAACTTGACCGTCTTCATTTATTCAAGATGTTTCACCTCTCATCCACGAAAAGAGAATCATTACAGCAAAACAAAGGAGGTGAGCACACCCTGACCCAGCAGTAGGCTGTGTGGAGGGTTGCGTGATTCACATGAGAGATTGGATCCCAGTTGACTGTCTGCCCCTTGGAGTCTGTCTCTGTTGTTTGCTGCATGGGGGTTCCAGTTTCTGGGGAGAGAAGTCAGGACAAGATTATAAGTGGATGAAGGATGGTGTCTTGATCCACCTCCTCTGTTGAGTGATGGTTTTTACCAGGTTAATGTAGATGGCCTCCTTCACGCTTCTCTAAAACCATCTGGCCTTTCTGGTTAAAATTTGTACAATTTCATCCTTAAAGCCTGTCCCTGTCCTTGAGTTACAGATGAACAGCTGAGCCCTGGCCTGAAGAGCTGGCTCTGCTACATTGTTGCATGCACTTGTACACTGGCTGTTTTGTCTCACTGATGTTAAGGTCAGATCTGACCTCTCTATACTGTACCGTACACACGATGTTTGTGGTCTGGTATCTGGACTTTGGGGAGAACTGTTTGGTTGTTTTGTTTTTTTTTGTCAGGGAGTATTGCTGGGATTGACAGAGACTGGGAATTTGTGTTTGGTCAAAATTCCTGACTGTTTTTTAGGGACACAAGTAATTTTCATCTTTTGATTGTGGTATTTTTGGAAAAGGAGCAATTAAGAGATGCCACGAGGATAGTATGCATTGCTTATGTGTAATGTTTCCTTCACTTGCCCTGCAAAGGAGATGGAATGTGTCATCAGTGTTACTGGTCTGTTTGAGATGGTTTCCTGTAGCCTTTGATGTTGACACTTCCTGTCTTCCTGTCCAGAGAGGCCAGGATGCATCTGACTTTGACAGAGATGATGTGTTTAGTGAAAGGTTCTACCCCTGTATGTGTCATTCACACTCCTGTACCAATGGCTAAGTGCAATACCAATGGGTGAGGCAACTGCTCTTTTTTCCGCTGCCTCCATGTAGAGGTTAGCTACGATGGGGAAATCATGGGAGCCCATGGCACATTTGTGTTTCTCACTGCTGTACTGGGCATGAGTAGTATTCAGAAAGAGGTGCAAGAGAGTGCAGAGCTGGTCTGTAGTTAAAAGCCCTGCTGACCTAGTGCCTTGTCTGAGTAATTTTGACAAGCTCTTAGCTTCGATAATCCTCAATCCAAAGACACAAAAATTGAGGATTAGATTAACTGGAGACTCTAAATGAATCTCTAGAGTCTGTCACAACATTTAATAGGATAGTTGTTCAACACCAAAACAATTAGTCAATCACCATATTAGTCAATCTGATTGAAGCAACATAAGGCATTTTAAGTACAAACCAGAATGTCTTAGGTTTAATACTCATATCAACCTTAAAATAGGGTTTACAAATGCATTTTAGCATTATTAGACATGACATTGTTGGTACCTGATAGTAAAGACAGTTAGTAAATAAAAAGTTAAAATGTGGTGGACATTTGTGTTATTAATGTGCAGTCAACAATTCAGCAGAAACTGAGTGATACTTTCATGTATACAATATGTAAAATATGTAGGTATATTTTACAGCATTGTGACTTTACTGCTTGAAGTAGGCAGGTTCAACCAGAACCCAGCAAGATGTAACTAACAAAATGGCCAATGAGTGTACATCGTTCCGAGCAATACACCCGCAGACGTAGCAGGTGGCAGACCTTGACAGGAGAACCTACAGCACCTTCAAAATGAGCTATGTCACAGAATTTTGTATCGTGTGAAAATAAAAGCAAGCTGGTTTATCTGCAACTTGCCACAGGGTTTCATTATAGTAAACTCTTACTGACTGCGTCAGTGACAGCCAGAAATACAGTTACATGCTGTCGTATAACAGAGGCATGCCAGATATACTGCGTGTTCTACAGCCATTGTGTCTGGCGTTTAAAGCTGTAGAGCTGCCATTTTATAGATAGCTTCCTGTCACAATGGTACGCTGTGAAGAAAGACAGGCTCCTGGCGAAGTGGCTGCTCCTGTCACCTGCTTCAAAGGGTCTCCGTGCATCTTGTCACACCTTTTACCATCTCTCATTGTGGAGGGAGGACGGGCTGGCAGCTCTCCATTGATCCGTTCCAAAGTTGTGATAATTGGGCCATTAAGATCTCAAAAAGACACCCAGCATGTGGCAGAGAAGGAGCCTAACAGCGAGAAAGAACTTCTTACCTCTACTACTGCCAGTAATTTCTCTGCGTGGCCACAATAGGAAAAAAAAAGCTTGATGTTTCCACCTGGTATTTTGTAAGATATAAAAGGTTGTAGAAAGAATAAGGAAGCAGCCGCTTGGCTTCAAGAGTGGCAAAAAAGTGCCAGATTTGGGGCGAGATGTTTCATTTTTATAAAACTTATCTCTGCTGCGTCTGGCATAATAATCCACTTTTAGTTCGACTGATGGCTGACTAGGTTTGGTCCAAAATAGTACAAAAATAAAAATCTGAAGTTCTCCAGTGTTGAATTGTTCCTGTTCCATTCGGACCATAGCTGTTGCTAGTGTTTGTGATAGGTAATATCATGCACAATGAAATGCAAAATAACTTGAATACAATATATAAAATATTAACACAAGTAATAATTTGCAAAAAATGATAATTGATGCCCAAACTAAAATGAAATGACACCAGTTGGCAACAAAATCACAGCAAAGAAGTACACAAATAAAAATTGTATTTAACAAACAACCAGATTAGGTTATTGTGTCATCGAAAACACAAATTAAATAAAATTATAACCAATGGCAAATGTCCACACCCATCAGTGTTGCAGTAGTGATATTGAAACGGTCTGCCCTGATTAGAAACAGATTTCATTTTTATCACCTGGGTCAGAAATTATTAGGGAATTAAAGCTGTCCTTGTATTAACTGCAACTGCCCTTAAAATTCGCATGGCATTAGCATAGCATAACATAAAATATGCTGCTTTTGAATTGATGGGGATTACTTCAAGGTCAACATGGAAAAATGACCGGTTGTAATTTATAAGTACAGCAGTAGGATTACTGAAACTGGCATGATTTAGACTTTTTTTTTTAATTTTTTTTTTTTTTAGTTTATATAATTTATCTGTTACAAGCCATTTTGAAGGCTATGCTGTTTGGTTTAAACATGAAGAAATTAGAGTAAATAAGATGTGCCTTGAATTAATTTTTAGTTGTGTTTGATCGTTTTGACTGGGCCTCTTATCTATGTGAATTGAAACTTTCTAAATTTACTGTATGTTCTTTAAAGTTAAACTTTATTAGTCAGTACATAATTCTTTCTTTTCTCTGGAAATAAAAAAAGGAGCAAACCAGAAAAATTTGTATCTTCAACAACTGAATTATTAATTTATGTATTAATGCAACGTTAACTGCAATCAGCTGATGATTGTTATACCTATTACTGCACTCAGTAATAGACTTGATACATTTTTGTTCAAAGTACATTGTTTAATATATATTTGTGCTTATTCAGTTACCATTATACTCCATAATAGAAATAATTATTTATAATTATACAACATTAATAATTATTTTAGGACCTATTGTATCACCATTCTCTTTCTCTCACAGAATAGGGAGGCTCTGAATTTGAATTCATTACTGCCACACTGGGTGCCTTAGTAATATTAAATAGCCTGCTAGTTCATTTGCAATTAACAGCAGAACAAAACAGCAGATAATGCAGGGCGGTATAAATAAACTCCACAGTGCCTGCGAAGCAAGTGGCTGCACAAATAAAGGAAAAATTAGTTATGCACTGTGTGCACCTATACAAATATCGCAGCTTACATATCTGTATATACGCAGTCCTCCGGGTCATTTATTCCTGAGTTCACAAGTAGGCAGCTGGAATGGGTTGGGTTTCTTAAATATTATTCACTTGCATTTGGTGCTGTGTCAGCCCCGCTCTTACATACGAACACCAGAAAAGAACTGGTGTTTCGCATAATTGTTTGCTGCTCAAGATGAAGCTCCAAAAGTGTAATAATTAGCCCTAGTGAATCAAGTGGCCAAATTAGCCTCTGTAGCGTGGTCAGAAGTAGCCTGGTATCTGCCATTGTTGTTATTGTGTGGCATAGAGCAGAGGTGACTGGGGTAAATGGTTACAGAGAGGCGGGGCTGACAGCGTTGTCTCATCCTGCTCCGTTCACACACAGATGCAGAGACGAGGATCTTAAACTTTTCCACTCTGCGACCTGTATTCCGAGATTACTGAATTCCCCGCCTCAATACTGTGGATTCGTCTAGATGCAAGCCCGAAATGTTTGTCTGCGTTGTTTTGTTTAAGAGGGTTGGTGGATACGACACAAGTCCGCTTCTTTAATCACAGGCCTCCACTGCCCCTAATGGTGGTAAGTGTGAAATAACACATATTAGTCAAACATAGTTTTATATATAATTTCAAATTAATAATTAATATATGTTAACATTTGTCAAACTGCACATTTAAAACCTCATACGTACCACTGTTATCTGCCCTAGAGCGTTTGTATGTGCTGAATCTTGCCCAGCCTTAATGGCCAATGTAATTTAGGGACAGGCTTGTCATTGGCCAGGTTGTCTCACTGAAGCACAGAGACCTGGATGGGAACAGTATGCCAGCACAGCCACAATGGCAGACATTTCGCATCATTGGTAATTCTGTCACTGCCTACCTCAGGCCGACAAGATGGAAAATACCAGCCACATAAATAATTAGCTAATGGTGAACTTGGACTGACTGACAGCTGCTCTCTTCCATATCTGCATACTTTGTAGCTAAATTTAACTTTTCAATTATAATTTACATTTTTATTCAGCTTCCTTCCAATATTATCCGTTTAATCAAATAATCTTTGAAAGCCATGTCTCGACTTCAAATGTGTCCTTGAAAAATACTCAGTTTTGTATTTCAAATGCAAGGAGTGAAGCCTTTTATTCTTCAAGTATCATGAGAGCCCACCGTATTAATGAGACCATTCTTTGTGGTGGGACTTATTATCCACCATTTGCGGAAAAATAGGTGTTTGGTCCACTGACAATGTGCCCAACCAATGACCTGACTCTCTGTAACACCTTTCTGCCACAACCAGCTGCCCATGTTTCAGCCAGTGTTATGTGTTTTCCACCTGGAGTTCAGCGTCTCTTTGTCCTCATGAGTGGTTTATTTAAGTACATCGACAGTGTCAGCAGTTTGGAGGTATTTTAACATCAGGAACAACAGGAGCCTGGCTTACTGGGAGATTTATTGTGTCTACATACAATAAATTGAATAAAACACCTGAATACAATCCTTGGCATTTTCTATGCTAATGTCTCGGTTTATCAGTACAGTGGAGAGATGAGGACTTAACACCTTACCAAGTCACTTTTGTTGAGCTTTATGTGTGTCGTGTGTCATATATCTATATAGCAGTGGTTTTTCTAAGTGGGACAACGTCATAGTCTGGGTAAACCTGGCAGTTTGTCATCATCAAGATGATCTTCTAGCTAGCATGTACATGCTAGTTAATAATTGTCTTATCCTAAACAAATGTAATAATTATTGAATAGTGGATACAAGTAAGAAAATACATTCTTGAAGTTGAGGTCTATTTGCATATTTGTTAGCATGCTCTGTGGGTTTGCAGAAGGGGGTCTCCAGCCAGAAGCTAATGCTGTTTGGGGAAAAAGTGCAGGAACTCTTGTCCTGCATTACAAACACACACACACACACACACATATATATATATATATATATATATAGCATATATAACGTTGCAATAGAAAGTATGTGAACTCTTTGGGAGTACTTGGATTTCTGCATAAATGTAGACAAACTCAGTCTGCTTAAAGTATTACTGCACAAACATGCTGCACCTCGACCTATTACCCACAAAGCTGTGTCACCTAGTACACTGCCCTTCAGTTTCTCTCTTATTATTACTTGCCCTTCTCCATATTGGCAAGTACAAATACTTGTACTTGTGTACCCTTGTAATTATATGATAAAACTATGTTTAATCTGATGAAATATTACACATTAAATGAATCAATTTGAGGTAATTTAATTATATTAAAGGAGTTGTGAAATGCTTTTATTAATTTTTTTCACCTATGAATTTTATGTCAGCTGGTACTATTTATAATTAGTATTATAGTGATAGAACATGAGAGAAGCAAAGAAAATCTGAGATCACTTCCATTATGTGAGACGTGCATGATTGTTTGTTAGCCATTGACTTCAACCATTCAAATCCTTGGGTAAAGATTATGGTTTGATTAAGAAAAAATCTGGATAAATTGTTTCATCAGAGATTGGGAAAAAAATCTTTGTTGATTATGTGACATGACCACAGCCATCTGGAACACATCAGTTTACAGCTGCTCCTCTGAATGACTCATTAGTACTTTCTTAAGGGGAAAAAAAAAAGAACAAAGTCCATGCTGTGGTGTCTCCCCAGTGGAAGAGTTGGCAATGAGTGTGATGTTCCAACAACACTTCAGATTAAGTCACTTAGTTCCTCCTGGGAGGACACACTACGTATTGACCACATGAATGTGTCATCAACAATAATTTCAGCATCCAGCAGAGAAGTCTCTGCTCAGTGGTGTTTCAAAATGATTCCTAGATTTATTTTTGCTGAAAAGAAATTAAACAGTGACTGTAATTTGTCTTTCAAGGCACTCAATCATCAGTACTGTTCATGTTGTTTCTCTGACTGTGCTGCTGGCATTTTCACAGTTTGTCCAACAGTACTGTGTTTGGATTTCAGTGTTGTTGTTCAGTGTTGTGGTCACTCTCCTCCTCCTCGTCCTCCACCTCCGTTCTCCTCTTTTGCTGTCTCCCCGTAACCTTTCACTCTTTGTCAAGGCAGCTGAAATTAAATGGGTGCTTTTAATTTTGGTTTTTATGATAATTGTAAACCATGATGTGTTCAACTATGTCTTGTTAATTATTATTTTTCACCCTGTTATTGGGTTTGCAGAAACCCAGACTTTTTTTTTTATTTATTTCATGTCCAAATATGAATTCCTGCAAGGCCATACAAACCAAACTGATTTGACTGGATTTATTCCACAGTACTTCTACGAACTTCTCGTACAATCCTGGGTCACTCAGTCTTGTCTAGCAGTGGTGACACATCACACATTGTTATAGTGCAAACCGTAAAGTAAGGGTATAGACAAAAGGTTATCAGTGAAATTTATAAATATATATATGCTCATGTACAGTTTAACGAGAATAAAACTTGTACAATAAATGGGTATTGAGCTGGCCTTTAGGGCAATATATACTTTGTTGTTTTGGTATTGAATACTAAGCTATGAAAATACTACACAGGTCACAATATCCATGCTTTGATTTTATACCCATGTGCAAATTAACAAATACACACAGAGGCTTTATCTACCAATTTGGGTATTAATTGTTGTTCCATCTGTGGACTAACCTAAAAATGTCATTAAGTTTTCAATGACAGGGTTTTGTGGCTGATTTCTCTATACATTAGCCAAAAGCTATTTTGTAGTAAATCTTGGTACTACGTTGTTCTGTACCAAGTCTCAATGTGTTTTTAAGTCTACATGTGCTTATCTTTATTCTCATTCTGTGCAATTTTCTTATTTGTCTTTTTTGTCTTTATAGCATTATTTCTTTTTTTGTGAAAATCTCTCATTTTGACCATGCTGTATCTGTTTTTGCCACATTTAAGCTAATGTTTAGGAAGCTCAGCGTTCACGTAAGTCTTCAACATTGGTTTCCTGTACATGCAGCAAACCAATACTTAAATACTGTAAAATATCTTCATTAAAAAGGTGTTTTACTAATACATTTGTATTCTATTGAATTCTAATGTTTAATGGGGGTTTATTAAATCCACCCCAGTTATTTTTAGTTCTTCTCAGGCTGCCTCGTGGACTTAACCGTGACTCTTAAAGTCTTCACACTGAGGCAACTTTTTGGCTCATAATTTGTGCAGCATTTGTGTGTGTGTGTGTGTGTGTGTGTTGTCTCGGTGACAAACAGTGTTCCTCTTCCGTTTAGCATATCTATTCATTCATGTGACATTTACTGTTGAGAAAGCAGATGGTCTGAGTGTTGGTTACAAGTTTCTGACACCCCAAGGATTCGCTGCATCGATTACAGCAGTGGGTTCGGCAGAGCTTGTTAAGAGCTCGCCCTCCTCTATCAATGACTTATGAACGCCATTAAAGCACAGTTATTACAGGATAAATCACATTCTAATGAGTGTATTTGCATATGTGGGGACATTATCATGTAATTCCTAGTCTTTATTCAACATGTATGATGTTTTAGACACAGACTTTAATAAAAAACAGAGAGGGTCACTGTGAGGTCCTTTAATATCTTTCAAAACTTTCAAGACAACAAACTTCTGAAATTAAATCACATACAAAGTCGGTATAAACCAGTTGGAACCAAAGATTTTAAATATGTGGCAGCTTAAGATTGACACCGCTATCAGTCTGAAAATGGTGCTGGAAAAAGTCCAAAATATTAAAAATTCTACTAAATACTAGATGTTTTTTCACAAATTAATCCAAAAATAATTAGTATTTGGCCGATTTCAAATAAAAAATACTGCTCAGTGGATGGAAGAAAAGAAAACCGAAATAACTAGGAAACAGTTTTTAAATTAGAGGAAACCAAAATCTAGTAGAAAAAAAGAATTAACCTTCATAAAAGCTACAACTAGTCAAATAAGAACAGACACACTTAAAAAAAAGAAAATTACTCAAACAAATTAACAACTGAGCCAATAACAGGATTAAAATGAATAAAATAAAATAAAAAACTGACATCTAGCCAAAAATGTACAATTGCAAAAAAAAAGTTAAAATTAAAAAAATAAACATTGGTTAAAAGTTCATAAACTTTAGCTTTAAGTTTAGATAGATGTAAATATAAATGTCCAAAAGTTGTTCAAAAATATGACAGCGGAAGTACCACTATTTTATGAAGCAACTTCCTGTATGGTTTTCTTTCAACTTTCGCTCAATGATCCAGAGACTTCCACTGATTGCATGTGGTGTTGTGTTGTTAATTATAGAAGAAAAACATTTTTGAAGTGGGTCTTAAAAAAACATCTAATTACTTTAATATAATTGGAGGAAAGCAAATCAATCTTCTAGTGAAATACACATGCAGATGCAGTTATTGCTTGATTGATTTTATGAGCGCAGAGAAGATGCCGGAGTCAGATTGACCTGTGGTCAGTGTCCATGTGATGAATCCGGACCAGCGCTGGGCTTCCCTGGAACACTGAGCCACACTCAAGATGGTAGAAAATTAAAGCGTTGTAATTATGTGTTCCTGTGGGGGTGTGGTGGTGACAGCTTGATATTCATCAGAGCTCGCTGCAGCAGGTGTGATCAGCACATGGTCGCCCTAATTCATCATCCAGATCTGGCTCTTTTTCTCAACCTTCCACTGTACTGTACAGCTCTCCATCCTTTAATTCAACTCGCCTTGTTCCAGGCGGGTGTTTTTTTAATTTTATTTTATGATTGGCTGGTTGAATTGATTAGGTCCGGGTAGTTGTCCGTGCACTGTGCCCCAGGTTGCACACATATTGAGATTTTTGAATGAACAGATGCCTACAAATGGAAGTCAGGAGTCTTGCCAGTACGGATGATATCCTCCTACTGTCCCAGTTTTCCTTACTGCTCTAAATTGACAAGGGAAAGCACACTCGTGCTGGCTGTATACCCAGGAGCAGCTGAAGCTTTGCCTGACCTGTCAATTATACGTAAAGAGCACAATTTAAGTGCAAGAATTAAGTGCAAAACAACTCTTATCAGGCAAAATTAAAAAGAAATTACAAGGGATGTGCAACAGTATCGGCTCGATATTAACAGCCCGATATTAGCATAAGTGAGAAAAAAATAGTTTTTTTTTCTTTCGATAATGAAAAGCTGATAACGTAATGCTCGGGTTTCGCCAAATGAAAAAAATAGTTTTGGGGAAAAACGGTTCTATGTGAAAGTGAAAGCCACTAAACGGCGGCATTGCTGCTCATTTTGTGAATCTATTTTAATAATCGGGGGTTGTATGCAGAATGCTGGTGCCAGCAACTCATACAGTGTTTTGTACAGATAAATTAGTAAATATTACCAGGAGCATAATGTTGGAGGTGACAGGGAATAAAAGTCAGCCACAACTGCCCTGCTAGTTCGGTATAAGTTGATATATGATTTAGAAATTAAGTTTAAGTTTGGACAATATCGGCATATAGGCAGGTTCCTCTTCTCCATTGCTGGGACTAGAAGTGAGACTAAAACATTTAGTTGGTTAAAGTAAATCAAACAATGGAATAAAGCGCATTCATCATATTTTAAATACAAGCCTTTGGTAGCGAGGTGAATTAATTTACATTTTCTGACATAAAATCAATGAAGTGTTCTTGAAATAAATACTTTCGTAGGTGTGTGTTTGGATTCTGCATGAGTAAAGGTGGAATTTTATGATGTCCTATTTTTTATCATCTATCTATCCATCTCCTACTACTGAACATTTTCAGTATCACAGGGGGCTTGAGTCAATCTCAGCAATCACTGGGGAGCTGATCAATGGACACACACACACACACACACACACACACACACACAGTTAAGTTCAGTTAGTGCTAGGACTTAAATCTATGTTGTTATGGTAGGGCAGGTCTCACCGACTATTTGTCAGAGGGAGAGAATTAAAATTTTGTTTTCAAATATTCATTAATGCTGGTGATTATTGATCTGATATATCAGTCTCAGTTGTTGTTCTTTTCCATTTGCTTTAAAAGTGAGGACAATATCATATTTTCTATTTTATCCTCTCAATTTTGGAATTCAGCTGCTGGCTGGAGTGCACATTTCAGCAGGCCTGATTTGGCCCGTAGGCCGCTAATTAATAAACACTGTTCTAGGGAGTGAGCATAACCATCTTGACACCATGTGTCCCAGAGGACTTATTTTGTGAAATATCTTTGTTTATTTTTATCAGATCATGACTCTTCAGAAATACCAGCTGATTGTGGGGCCTGTCTTTGATGTTGGCAATTTCTGCCTCTCTCCAGTCTCTCTAAGACTGACTTTCTAAGCACTCTAAGAGTAGATTTTGATATTTTGCTCTTCTCCACACTTTGGCACATTTATATTCAGAGGGAACCGACACACTTTTCTCTTTTGGCATCAGAATGTTAGCAGTGAGGATTTGTGTGTTTTGCTGGAAGGTGTCTTATTGAATGTTTGCGAAAAGATGGTTTTTCATGTATCAATTTGTCAGGGCAGGCATAAAAAGTAGAGAAAAGTAAATGCATAACATCACTTCTGCTTTACTCACATTACAAACCCCTTACGTTTTTTCTTTGCGGTGCAATTCTTACTTGTGAGGTGTTGCTGAACAGTCCTTTACATAGCTGTATAAGAAAATCTACATTTTTAACCAAGCATTAATACTTTAGATTAACAAAAAAAATTGTGAAACACATTTAATGCATGTTGTTGATTCATTCTGCTTCCATCAGCTGCTGTAAATGTAATATTCAGACAACAACAAACAGAATTGTTAAATCTGTTTGTTTTTTTTTTTCTTTGTTTTTTTCAGTGGCAGCCTTGTTTTCAGTGATAAAATTAAAAAAAATATTGGGAAATAAAAATTTAAAAACTCACCCTTGACTCTAGAAATGAAAAAAAAGTAAAACATTCAAATTAAAACAAAATGTTATTTAACAAAGTATAATGTGACATTAAAATCATTTACAACAACCCACTACTGATTTTTGTTTGTTTATTGTTTGGCTCTCCCTCTGGTTCTAAAACAGTAGTTCGTTTATGGCTTTTTTTGTGTGTGCAACCACCAGCCAATAAAGTACTTCGATAGCCTGGGAGAAAATGACAGGTCTGGTCATTGTAGCTCTTTGTTTGTTACCTAAATCCAACTGTGCACCGCTATTTGTCCCAATATCAATAATGCACATTAGCTGATTTGTTTTTAGTAAACAGAGGAGACATGGCAGAGGATTTTGATCTAATTAGCTGTTGGGACACAACAGAATTTGGATCTGGAGTGGATCCCAGTAAATAATGAGTAAGTGGCAGAATACAGCGAGAGGAGAGCTCCAGCCTGTTGAGCTCTTTCACTGCATAGGACCAATACCGTCGAGTTTTGATAATGCAGATTAATCTTCTCTAGGTGGCGCTTTGGCCCAGAGTCAATGTCTCTGTCATTGGTGTGGAACCCCAGGGTTCACCTCCTGGGCAAGTTCGAATCCCAGTTAGGGCGGTTGGAACCTTCCAGTGGACTCACCACCCACAGGAAGGTTTAGAGGGGTTGGTACGGTGCAGTGTGATTTGGGTGGCGGTCATGGAGACTGCTGCCTCAGATCTTCTCTAGTGTGTGTAAATGGATCACTTTAAAATTGGCACCTGATAACACTTCCTGCTTCAGGTGTCAGACATTATATTTTGCTCACATGAGGATTTGATCCAGATGGATCAGACCTCTCTGTCTCTTTAACAGAGTTTTTTTTGTGTGTGTGTGTAGTGTGTTGTTGCAACCTAAAAAACTCTTTCCTGTCTGTTTTTTTTTTCCACGCTTCAATGTCATTCTGGAAAAGTAATTCACTAGAGTCTTGGCAGTTATTGTCCCTTTATTGTGTAAAAGATGTTATATGGTCAAGTTTTTGTTATAGAGCCTGAACACTGTTTGACAGTTGGAGCTGGTTTAAAGCAGACAAGGTCTCATAGATTGATTATACAGTTTATTAGCACATATTTCTATCTGGCTTTCATATTGACATTATCTCTGAACAGAACCAGAAGCAATTAAAAAGCTGTCTTTTTTAATCGAGTGTAGGCTGGCTTCCACTGTGGACCGAAGCCTACGTACGACAGGTGCTGTTAGGTGTTCTGAACAGGACAGAGGCGTTTGCCTTTCTCCCTGCTGTGTGTTATAGTAGACCTGGCTTCTTCTGTGACCCCTTTTTATTAGAGTTTACTATTTGAGCTGTGTATGTCAGAAAAAAAGAGGTTGGCCTTTAAAATAAGGCATAAACTTGAGGACAAAATACAAAAACGCTGACATTTAACAAAACACCTTGGGCAGGGATTGACTCACACTCTGTCTGTTTGATTCTTTGATTTGTTAAACTTGGTGGGAAGATAGTCAAGAATTGAAAACCAAAACAGGGGTGAAGATTTCCATTGGTTGACAAAAAAATAAATAAATATAAGCACTCGTTTAAATACTGCATAGCTTTATATGCTAATATTCAATGTGTGGGTATTTGGTAAATTGTTGTAGTAAGTTTAGAGTATGTTTAAACAGAAAAATAACTGTGGTTAGTGTTCCTGGTTAGCCACTGCAGTCACAGCAGAGCCACAGGAAGACTGGCAGTGTGCATGTGTGTCTGTGTGTGCATGTACTCTGTCTTTTCCACACATCCGTCACCGTTCCGAGGCTTTAAATTGGATTAGGGTCGGGTCTTTATCTGTGGTCAAAATTCCCATTTCCATTTGTGTATCATCCTAAATTGTCAGATCGAACCTTCACCCGAACATCAGTGTTAGATAAAGGAAACGGTAACGAAAAGTCAGATGTCCATAACATAAATACGCAGATAGACGTTGGGGCTTAGGTGCTCGACTCCACATATCTGAGAATTGTGTTCATGCTCTGGTTGTTACACAAGCAGCTGTGGCAGCTGCAGCATCTGCAGTGAGTGGGAGACAAGAGGAAAAAAGAGAACACTGCTTACAGGATGCTCCAGGAGTAATTATCTTTTCCCAGCAGTCAGTCAGTGTTTATTCTTCTACCAGTCGATACCTGTTGCTGTAGGTGTGCCTCGCACAGGGAGGATGCTGTGCAAACATTACAAATGCCGGAAATTAACTGAAAACCAAGCGGTGATATTGTCAGACACATGACAGTTTGGGCTTTTCATTCATCATTCCAGCCAAGTCATCGGCGGCAATTAGAATTGCAGAAATCAGACCACCTCCTCCCCTGTCATTAAGAAAGAGAAACAAACTGACTTGTTTTCCTTCTTTCTTCCATAATGAATGTGGAGCAGCAGCAGCGGTAAGGCATCGCTGCTGAGTAATTGGCTGCCGAGTACACATTCGTACGCGTACAGCATCAGCTGTTACAGCCTTCCTGTGTATTTGTTTTTTCTTGTACTTCCAGATCATCATCAGTATCTATTTAAACTTGCACACCTTATCTCGTGGCTGGTGAGACTACAGGAAAAACACTGTCCAGATTTAAGTGACTGGAGCCTGTGTCATCACAGCACTTTGTTCAATTACTGTGCCCATGTTGCATGGCTAATTGACTGTGTGCAGGCAGGAGCAAAATAATAAAGCACCTTCAACTGGAGCTGGAAGTAAACAGAGGGTCGTCAGAGACTGCTGTTGATGTAACGTTGGCTCAATATTGCTTTAGGTGAACAACAATAAACTTTGTTTTTCTCAATAGTAGCCTTTTTTCTAATAGTGCTATCCTAAGTTATCAGTATAATGGTAGTAGTAGTCAGTTGGAAAAAAGTAAACAGAAAAAAATTAAAATGTTAATTTGTGGTTTTGTGTTTTTTTTTTTTTTTTTTTAAAAAAATAAAAATGTTAATTTGTGGTTTTTGTTTGTTTTTTTTTTTGTTTTTGTTTTTTGGCCTTTGTTTTTGGTCTTTTTCTCTGGCATTGGATCTCTTTTCTACATAGAGGTTAACACTTTTAGTCCTTCAGTGTGACATTAATGCAGTTAAAGTTACTGTAGATAGTTGTATTTTTATATCACTAAACGCTATTGCCATTTAGAGAGGGGGCTCTGAAGGAAAATCTAAACTAAACTTTTTTTTTTCTTTTTTACAAATTGACCTCTGCACTTGTACTGTAGCGGCAGTAAATCAGAATCTATAACGTGCACAATGCTGTGTGCAACAGATTTGTGTGTATACACAGTCATTAACGGGTGTTGGGGAGCAGAGCATGCAACATTCTTAGGGGACTTTAGCCCATAGAGGTGGTTTTGACAAAATAGGCTACAAATCACACATGGTCCAAACACTGATTTGCATTCCAATTCAACAATGTGTAATCACCCTTTATCTAAATATGGTTACGTTTGAGTAAAAAACAATTTTATTCTCTATCAGAAAACATAAACATTTGAACTTTATTGATCCCAACATGGGAACATTGTTGTGTTAACAGCAGATCTGCTGCAGCAGGCTGCCCTTCGGAGGCGCTAAATATGTGAAACCGACTCAGGATTCTCTGCTTGACAGGCGAGCTTACTGCTACACTATCCATCCATCCATTTTTGTGCACTTATCCGTTACTGGGTCGCAGGGGCAGCAGACTCCATAACCACCACCCAAAACGCACTGCACCGTACCAGCCCCTCGTGAACCCTCCTGGGGTGGTGAGTCCACTGGAAAGTGCCAACCACCCTATCCGGGATTCGATCTAGCCCAGGAGGTGAACCCTGGGGTTCCACACCATTGCCTCTGGGCCAAAGCGCTACACTGCTACACTATAGAAGTTATAAACCAGGCTACTGAGATCATGGGATGTTGAGGACACTGATCAGTGATGGTATAAATTTACGTACATGGATGCTTGACCAGAGCAACAAAAACAATAGGTGATTGGTTACTAGGTCACTGTCCATAGACATACTCCAGGTGGAGGAGACTGCAGCTGTAGGTAAAGTGCTGACTTACATACGTGTGTGGAAGAGAGGCTGTAGCAGAGAGAGAAACTTCTCTCTCTCTTTTTTTAACTTTAGTCCTAAATTGGCTCTGCTGCTTGTTGCCTGGTAACCACCATCCCCATTGAAAGGCACTCTTCCTCGCTGAGAAATCACTAAAGAGAAAAATTCACATTCTGTCTATCATACTCTTAACCACAGTGGGTGCAATTTTTGTCATTTTGGAGAAACAATGTGAGCCAGACACTATTCTTTATTTGATATTTTTCTCCCTCCGTCCCTTTCTTCAAAGACAGTCTTGTTTTGCTGTGGTCTCAGGTTTGTAAGCAGCCTTTGTCGGTAATTGAAGATAATGACGGCTTTTTGGCTTGGGGAAAAAAAGGTAGTTTGCTGGTATGTTGGATGTAATTGCACCAACAGTATGGGTGTAATAATGATGCTGAGGCTGAGCTGGATATGTTTAATGACTCACTTCATGCGTAAGGGTGTCTTTTAATGCCAAACAGCTGATTATTGATCAGTCCATGCAGTTACAGGGCTTCAAATGTCATGCCGTGTCTGCTTTGAATTTTGTTGCCTTGTTCTTCACAATAGAAGAGTAAAAATAAAATGAAAACACACAGAGGAGAATGAAATATTGAGTTACTTAAAATAATTATATTCTGTGAACATAAATAAAGTCCCAAGATAAGTTTCACAGATTTCCCACAATGCCAGAGAGAATAGCAGGTGTTGTTTGCGTCGTGTCTCTGCAACCAGGCAGATTCAATATCATTCCCTCCAAAGAGCATGGTGTGAAGTCCCCGAACCTCACGTTGTCTTAATTTTATTTATTTTTTTAATTTGTGATACAAAAAGCAATCATGAGGAACTTAACTCCAATTCATAACAGCTTTCTTTCCTGTCCTTTAATGGTCTGAATCTCAGTTTACAAGGTCTCTTTAAATACAAATGAATGCCAGTGTTTTTAATTGTGATGGGTGGGTGGATGGATGGATGGATGGATTGATGGATGGATGGATGGATAGATTTTTTTTAATCTCGCGGCTCAAGTGCACTCACCGCACTTTGGGAATCCCAGGTCTAAATGTATTAATAATATTATATGTGTATTCCGGCCAAGGGCTCCCAGTAGTGAGTTGATCTGTACACCTCTGACAACATGAAGATTATAACTATATAATATATAATATTTTTTACACAAGCAAAATTGTTACGTTTCTATCTAGTTTCAACCAACAAAAAATGTTAGTTTCAAACAGCAGTCAGTTTTTTTCTGTTTAGAGCCCAATATTCCCAAGGATAATTATGTTTGTAGTTTTCTATAAAATATTGTTTTGGATTCCTGCTTATAAGCATAATCACAGTGCCACCTACTGGCCACAGATATTTTATTAGGCTGGTAAAAGTAAAACTTTTGGCTTAGAGGCAGTTTCTTCATTGGTGGTTTTTTAAAACCATATTTTTTTACTTGTATGTAAATGAAGACCTTTTTTATATCTTTCTGCATCACACACCATCAGACTCTGCTTTCTCCTTGTTCTCCATCCTATTGAAAGCTCATTAAAATCTTTGCTTTTTTTCACTCAGACTCACACTGTCACTCATAATATAAGTTCACAGTCACAGTACACACCGGGTTGCAGTTCACACACTGTGAACGTGTATAAAAAGTAGAATTCTCCCTCCTTCTGTATTTGTACTTTTTGCATTTTATCTCTCATTCCATCAAGAATGTATTCCAGTTACTACTTTATTATTATATAATGCACTGCTATTATCCGCATCGCTAACACTGCTCTCACAAAGACACCTCTCCCATCGGGGAATTAATTAAGTGTATTCCTACCTTCCATTGTCCTAAAGCCATATTGGTGTGTCATTACTGTAACACATGTAAAATTAATAGACTTTCTGAATCACACATCCCTTCTGTATTTCTGTAAAAAACATACGTGCTTGCCATTATATTAATACCCTGCCATTAGAAAGGGAAAAAGAGGCAATTTATGTTATAATTGAATGCATATTATCTAATGAGGTTAGAAATGCATGGCACTTATACATTACGCAATTGATTTGGCGGGATGCACAACGACCTATTCATTTTCATTAGGAAGGCATAACAAATCTAGACCTAAACAGCTCAGTGAGTGGTGATTTACATGCCGTTTGTTATTGACTTCTACTGTGATCGTCTTTGGATCATTATTTCTTTCATAACCATTTCAGATCACTTGGGGCACGTGTATTAGATGCACTATAATTATTATTAAAATACATTATTTATTGGCTATTTGACGTAGCCAAGTAAACCACTAAATTCTTCACACACACGATATTAACAAAAATGTAGTTGTTGGCATTTCCCCAGTTTTCAGCAAGTGTTAGTTGACAACATTCTACAGTAACTCGGAATTATTTCTGTGACCTGCAATAACAGCTTGTTGCCTAATTCATAGTCACGTAATGTAGATAAGTATTTTTGTCATTTATCTTCGCTAACACACTGGTAACGCCATAATCTTGAAGAGATGTTTCAGAAAATACACTGAACCTCATGGAGAAGTGGGAGCTCGAAGTGATGGTGATCATTGAGGACGGGACCTGGAAGGATGTGTGTGAATATCCACTGCAACTTATGAAAGTTAGAATTGGATTTTTTTGATGAAGTTAACATTTTGTTTTTTACATTGTATTTGCAGCTATATTGCATTTTTATTTTACATTATGCCTGTAATGCTTAAGCCATTACCCAGAAGGTTTGGTCTCCAAGTTGGTGTATGCCATGATGTGTGTATTTGCCAATGTATTTGCTGCTAACGGGGGAAGCAGGAAATGTAATTGAAAAGCTATTTCTCCCTCGTCTTGTTTTTTTCTTCAATCAATAAGGAAAAGAACATTTAAAAGTCAATGAACATATGAACTGATGCACATTTGAGTCATTATGCGTGACTGCTCACTCTGCTGCCTGTTGTTTACACGATGATGTAGGAATTCATTTTCTGTCAACACAATGAGATGATTTTATAACCACAACAACAGAGTATATCTAGTTACTTTATAGCAAACACAAATTAAATCTCGAGTTCCATGATCCAACAAAGAGATAATTACATTAAAAACAATTAAAAAAAATGCAAATCACACGTGAATGTATTGTTTACATTCACCAGGCAGATTACTACAATGTTCGAATGACTTCTAACCAGAAAAGGGATGAAACGTCGGATTTGTTGCGGTGAAGTCGGCCTTTTCTCCCAATCACTACCAAAAAGCTCTCAGCAGGTAGGAATGGCTGCAGGAAACAGCTGAGTGTTTTACAACATCAGACGTAGTTTTGGTTGGAAACTTGATCAAAAGCAACAAGAGAGGAAGCTCGGCTCATTCGCATTGCTCAAGGGCTAAATGGGGAGACAAGGCAATTTTCTTCTCCGTTCACCCCTCAGTTTGATGTATTCAAAGGCTGATGTACAGTCATGTTGGTACAAACATTCCACTTAGCGTGTCCCTGTTTGAAATAACCATGACAAAAGAGGTTGCCTTTGTGCTTAATAAAGGTAAAAGCGCCACAGAGAGCAGAGGAAATAAAGAAGGAGAAGTTATTTTTATTTAGCAACTCTAAAACACACTTCAGGCAGTGTGACTGTAGCACATGTTTGTGAGGGTTGCACATTCTCAAAAATAGGACATCCAATCCAGCACGGAGTTGCTAAGCAGTTATTCTAACACGATCATGACTGATCCTCACTGTTGTCCCACAAGGGGGAAAAGAAATTGGTTCAGTTTCACACAATTAAGATAGAAATTGTTCACCTGATACCCTCTTAGTGGCAGTAATTTAACAGTTAGTGCCCCAACAAAGAGAAGCAGCCGGAAAAGCCTCTGCTCTGCTATTCGCAAGATGCTTTATTGAAGACTTGAACTCCTTTTATGGGTTTGTATTTAATTTTATGATGATCAAGTATTCAATTCAGGATTGAGTTTAATTACGCAGTCTAACGATGCTAGATTATCATCTTGATGATGAACCAAAGGAGGAATTGCCAATTTTTCAGTCAGATATTTTGCAGATTTAAAAGCTCGGACAGTTTCATTGGCGAGCACGCAGTAATTTTTAATTAGCTTTGCCTTCGCAGGGTGATTTATGAACATAAACGCCGAACCACGGTGAACAGACCTAAACCTTTTTGTAAAACATGTGCAAATATACAGTACCTTTATTCTAAGGCAAAAACCAACAATAACACTTTTCTGGCATTGCCAGCTGTTGTAGAAACTGTGGTTGAAAACCGTTATTATAACAACGCTATATATAGTGGAACCTCGAGATATGAGCATAATCTGTTCCAGGACTGAACTCAGAACTGGAGGTGTTCGTATCTCGAATAATTTTTTCCCCATAAGAAATAACAGGAAAAAAAATATTCTCTTCCGGCCCTTTAAAACAAAACTCCCTTATTAGTGCTAATAACAATGGAAAAAATATGTTTTTAATTGATATAGAGACATATAAACACAAAAAATATAGTATATCAGGATTTCTGTGACATAACATTAAATGTGGTTTTAATTATAATTATAAGTTCTTATCTTTGAAACAGACACACAGATACAGTAGCGGCTAATGGTGGCATGTGCGGAGGAGGAAGAGGGAGGGAGGAAGGGAGGGAAGAGAATTGGCCCGTACGTAGACTCTTAATTCCGTAGCGTCCCTTACCCATACACTACATAACTTACATAAACTGAAATAATGATAACTGAATAAAATGACTTAACTTGCATATTCTATTTTATTTTTTCAATTTGTATTCCTTCTTTAGCCGACACCACGCTCATATTTATCAACTATTTTATGCTTTTTTCCATGGTCATCATGCGTTTCTTCTTCTCACTACCATCCTTCTCTCTCTTTTTTTTTATCATCTAAATCGTGTCTCCCAGTCCTTCTCCTTTTTCTTAGTGTCCCAACACTCAACACTCTGTGGCGCTGTCGCGCTCACTGTCCCTCATTTGTTATTTTACCCATCTTTATAACAATAATATGAAATGTTTTCTTAAATATGATCATTTTATATTATCAATATATTTGTTTATATCTATGTTTTTGATGATTAGTTGGGGGGTTAATTGGATTAATTAATAGTCTATTTCTGGGGGGCTGGAACGAATTAATTGGTTTTGAGTTATTTTTAATGGGTAAAATGCAGTCGTGATAAGAGTTAATCGACATAGGACTGCTGTTGTGGAATGGATTAAACTCGAATCTCGAAGCTGATACTGTGTGTGTATTGTGAGGTAATAGTAGGTGAGCAGCCAACATTGAAACTCCCTTCTTCTCTTTGTCATCATTTCTGAGCCGTTACACACAGCCACGTCTTCACTAAGACTTGACTGAGCACAAACCGGGCAGAATCTGCTGAGTTTTGCTTCCCACAGCAGCGTGGGGTCTCAGTGGGTGCGGTGTACGTTATGACAGTCCAAGGTTCGTCATGTCCTGACGAATAGAGTTGTTTACATCAGACGCAGCTACAGAGGGCACGGCAACATCAAGACAGATGGTCTTCATGTTTTAACACGTTGCATCTCATCTCCCTAATAGAAGCGGCGCAATGCTGTCAGGCATGATGTGGAAGAGAATTTCATCTGCAGTCCTGGATAAAGATCAATGAAAGCTCTATTCAAAAGTCAGAAGAGTTCAGTGGGCTTTTACTTTGTTTTTGATACAAATCATGGCCGTTTTTAATGTCACGTCAACCATAGGATGTCAAAGAGGAGGTGTAAAAATATGTCAGTTGAGGCTTTTTCTTTCAAATATTTGTCCATTCTTTATATGTATATATTACACTAACCTTTAAAGAAATAGAACATTGTCGACTAAAGTCTTGACAAAGTGTCTTTACTGGTTGAAATTTTTCGCTGTGCCGTACTTGCCTTTTTTGGTCCACTTTTCAACTAATCCTCTAACAACAAACACTTTTCTTCTTATTTTTGTGATATTTCTGTTCTGTTTGATTATTTTTTGCCAGCTAAATTTCATTCCCTTTTGATTTTTTTTTCCTTTCAACCACTTGAATTTTTGAAAATATATTACATATAAAATGTTCCTTTTCCATCTAGAAATAATTCTAAAACATAAATCAAATGTATTGTATGCAAGTTGATCTTTATATGTTTGAGTAGATATGGTAAGGACCGACATGGATTTAAACTTGGCTTTGGTTCGACTGATACATTAGGTGGGAGAATGACTCCATTCATTGTGTTATAAGAGACCACAGTTTAATATTGTAGACGACACTCCAGCTGCTCCACACAGATGAAGTTGGACATGTTGAACAGATCTCACCTTCTATTTCGACGTAGAACGTGACACTTCACCCACAGTAACATTCCCCTGAACAAACTGGTCACTAAAGTACATCAACAGACCCGTCATCAGCCAAAGCTCAGCTGTGTCAGGAGCTAACAGCCAGAAGCTCAGAGTCGGGAGCTAACAGTCTTCTCTGGGGATTTTAAGGAGCTGACATCATTTCATGCAGCTGTTGTCCAGGCTGCCTTGTCCAGAGCAACAGACGACTATTGAAGGTAGAGCAGAGCTGAAGTGCAAGGCTGCCTGGTTATAGTGCTTACTTGGAGAGAGGAGTACTTGGATACTCGATAAACTGAGCTGAGGTCACCATCAATCTTTCACCCTGAGGGTGGGTGGGTGAGATGTGGAGTTCTGTTGCTGATCATGATAAATGGCTTCTGTTGGAGGAGTGGAATCTGCTATCATATTTGGCATTGTCTGTGCTGCTCCGTGACTTTACATTGAAGACAGGTTTAAGTACGTTTACAAGCAGGCCCACATAAATCCTTGTGCTCATGCACTGGGATTCTAAGAATTAAGACAAGGCAGTGGAAGAAATTTATATCAGACTGTTGTTTATAAAGGAAGTCAGATGGAATTGCATAATCTGGCACCGAGCCCATCCATGGTCAAAGCTGCTTTGATCTGCTTTAACAGATTGTGGCTGATTCAAGAACACGGTGCTGATGCTTTTTAACTCCAATCATCACAAAGTCACAAAGCAGTGAATCAGTTGAATGTTGAAGTGGACAAAAAAAAGATTGAACTTGAATATTAAAAACTAAGCACCTCCTTAAAACAAAGCAATGCGTTAAAATACATAGAACATGTACAGAGATCTGGAATTGAAAGTGTAAAAAGTAGGGCTGGGACTTTTTAACCTTATAAAACCACAATGTATCATAGTTGTAGCACAAGATTCAGGGAGAGAAAAAAACGCCTGAAGAGTTCTATTTTATGTAAATGGGCAAAATTGTTTTTTATCTCTAAAGAAAAACGCCTCAAGAGTTCTATTTTATGTAAAGGCTATGGGCAAAATTGTTTTTTATCTCTAAAATGAACATTGCTGTTAGAAAAATGCCCAACCTATTAAACAATAAACGAAACATATCTCATAAACAAAAGAAGGGTGAAATATGCATGGACAAAGTGACACTGTAAAAACACTTTTCTTACTCCTCTTAGATAGATAGATAGATAGAGAGAGAGAGAGAGAGAGAGAGAGAGAGAGAGAGAGAAAGATTGTTTCACAGTGGGGAAATTCAAAATATTATATTACGTATATAAAATACATAAAATATGATGTGGTATTTAATATATCTTATACTAAATTTCTATTATTTATTATGTTAGATAAAAAAGGGGTTGCTATACGTTTAGTAATTAAAGCCAAATGTGTCTGTAGATATCTATTTCTGGCTAATTTAATAGGCTAACACAGCGTTAGCCTATTAGCCTACAGTTAATAGCTAATAATGTTAAACTACTAATATTAATATTATCTTTGATTTTTTTATCCATACTTATAATTATAATTCATCTTCATTCTGGCCAATTTTATTAGTTACATTTCTACTTATATATTCCTAATATAGATTAATAATAGATATTATATCTTTATTTGCTGTAAACATCGAAAGTTTGACTGTCACTCAAAACTGAGCCATCCATTATCGTCCAGCGTGAGAGTGTCCAGGAAGCTATCCTTTGGCATTTTAGTGGCTGGTGTCTTGAGGGGAGCCACAGTGAGATGGAGAAAAATGACCCTTCATGTTTGATGGCATTGAGAGAGGAGCAAAGCTGACAGTTATCCACACAGCTTCCACTGCAGATCCACAGCCCGTGAATCAGTCACACAGGCAGCCAGTGGGGTGAACTGGGAGCATGATGACCCCTGCCAATAAGCAACCCCCTCAGAAGAAAAAGAGAAAAAGAAACACTTTACACTAAAGCCTATCTGATTTCCACAAGGAGTCAAGTGCTCCCTGCTTACAAACCCACAGTTTTATTTGTCTGGAATAAGGGAAAGTACTGTCCTGCTATGATGGTGGGAGCAGCAGTGGAACCAGTTCACGTTTAGTGTGACTACATTTACATGAAAAAAACAAAACTATATTCAGCTGATTTACAAAAACCCATGCACTCACAGTCAACTTGTTATCTCCGACTTGCCAGCATCCGGTGCAGAGTGACAGAGGAAGATCCCGACACTGTTGTCAGCAACAATGAGCCATCACTCACATATCACTTTTGTGCACAGTGTGTGACAGTTCTGTTTCAAATGCAAATAGTGTGTGTAAGAGCGATGAGCAACAGTCGATAGCACTGACCTTATACCAGCTATAATGTGATAATAAACAAATGATTAGATTTGTGAACCCACCAAATGAATTTTTTTTTTTATAAAGCAAATCTTCAGTTGTTGGCAAAGATGAATTAATCATTTGCGGAAGTCAGACATGAATCTATTTGACATCTGTTGGTGTGATAATGGTTTGTTTGTCATGAGGGCAGTACAGTGTCTGTGCCATGTTACCATAACCATTACCCCCATCTTGATGCCTTTCACTTTTTTTGTGACATTTTGTTGTTGTCGTTCTTTTACTCTTATGTAAAAGCTCTACCAGGAAAAAACCCACGGCACACCACTAAATTCTCACAAAAGGTATATGTAATGAAATATAAGTAGAGTAAGTTGCATCTCATAAAGCAGTGTTTTCCAACCTTTTTTGAGTCACCTAGTTTAAATGATCTCATAATTGACAGTCTCCTAGTTTAAATGATCTCATAATTGACTAAAATATCGGCCTGTTTAGTTGAATAAAAATTATATATATATATATATATATATATATATGTTATACTGGCAGGAATCGAAGACACTCAAATATCTTCTTCAACAGCTCTGATTATCTTTTTTTTTTTACTTTTCATAGCCATCTGCTGCCACCTAGCAGAAGAGGATTTAATTGTTCTGCCTTAAATGATTTGACGAGCAAAGAAAAATTATATCCAATAAGTAAATAATAGTTTTCAGTCTAATTAAGTGAATTTGGATCATTTTCCACGACACATCTAATGATCTCTCGTGGCACACTAGTGTACCACGGCACAGTGGGTGGGAATCACTGTCATAAAGTACTAACAAAAGTGCGTATCATATTTAAGGCATATAAGTAGTAATAAGTACATTTACAATTTATAAAATTGTATTATACGTTGTATAAGTAATCTTCATGTTTTGTTTTTTTGTTTTTTTTTTTTTTTTTTTTGTCATAATAACCAATCTCTCCCCTGTTTTCCTGCGGTGGGAGATAACGTCCAGAATTGACTACTGAGGATTAGTATGGCTGCATTCTCTAACCCTGCAGTGCAGACCCTAAACTCTCCAGGTGTTCTTCTCCTAGCACGAATTTAAATCTAATGTGAAAAACCTCTCTGCTCTTATCTTCCCATTCTAATTTTAGTTCTAATTACACCCATGTAGTATACCACCTGCACTCTGCATCACATTTTCTTTATGGACCTCAAATATTTTAATATTTATTTAAAAAAGCCTCTAAATTAATACTTAATGAATATATGATAATTAAAATGAATTATACATTATTTACTCTATGCCAACAATGAAACAGCATGGCTCATTTAACCTCATTCAGATTTCTCTGGCAGCACATTCAACAGTACAAATTTAATCTAAACTAATATGGAGCTTAGGCCAATTGCCATTCTCAGGTTTTTCTTGAACAAGGTCGGTAGACATTAAAAAGGTGAGGGTCTTATGGAATCATTCATTTTAAAAACTGATTGTCTTCTCCTCTGCAGGAATAAAACAAATTCCCAGTTCAAATAAAATACAGGGGGTCCTCGACTTACTTTAGGGTTCAGTTTCTACTGGTTACGAAACTCGAATTTGTGCTGTACTTCGGAACCAAAATAACTAGAAAAATGTTACCTGTTGGCCGGGGAATTATTGCTTTTACAAGCAGTTAGTCAAGTGAACAGCAATGAGGTGAAGTGTGGTGTTGAACTCTTTATTGTCCTCTACAGTTTAGTCTTATAAGCAATATCATCAGAAGACTCAGATTTATACTTATGAGCCATAATAAAGGGTAAATAGTTAGCGCACCACTGATGAATGTACCCAGAGCCCACAAACGTTGCTAGCTCCAGCAACAGTTATTCTGTACACCTCTCAAACAGTCAAGCTGTTGTACTGAATGTGTCAAATGCTTCATCATTAAATTCAAACACCTAATACGCACTGTTCAATCCGCCATTTCCAATTGTCCCGCCAAGTGAGCAATTAGCGGTAATGGTGTGCAACAGTGGAAAACTTCAATCCCGGAGACGTCGTCTGGTCTTGTTATCTCACTCTAGGGGACAGGACGTTATTTTAAGAGAACATAATGAACTACATACACAACTTTGTTCCTTCAGAAATAGCCACATCGTTAAAGGAAGAGATGATCCATATGATATCGTTAAACGTGAAAGTACAATATCATAAGAATTTAAATCACAGCTAATGAAACACACATTAGTTATATTAGTGGGCTCATGGTATCGCTGACTGCCAGCGCAGCTTATGTTCGATAATATTAGCTAATGACATCGCTGTGTGTCTGACACTCTATTGATCTGCAGGCTTTCCACTCTGAGCCACTGTTATGCTTCATTTTATTATTTTAGGGTTATCTCATTAATGCCTCATGGCTGCAGTTGCAGCTGTTCAGCTATAGAGTTATTGTCATAAAGACGATCGATAACACGACTGAAGGAGAGCAGAACGCAAGCAGGGCGAAAGATGTGCAGGAAGAGAAATATGACTTCTAAAACATATTTTCAGGAGCTTGACGGGGTTGGAATTTAAATGATTTCATAGATTTCACAATGGAGGCAATAACACTTGATCACTTGTTACACTGTTACATTAATCAGAGAGGAAGTGATTGAAGCCAGCATAGATCAGAGAAGAGACTGCACTTCCAGACAGGTGGGGATACATATATAACAGAATAGAAGTGAACTTTGAAATACTTCTTTGGCTTTGCCTTTAATGAAGACAGCACTGTAGAGGTGTAATGTGAGACTGTAATTACATGAAGATATAGACATCTATAGTTGAAAATGAGCAACACAGTGGTTCTGGAGAAGTTAGTACAAGAGGTCAAATAATGCTACATGTATTGATGTAGAAAGAGCACAGTAATTGTGTAAGTGGATTGGGTGCTAGTAGGAAAAGACAAGGAGAGGCACAAAAGTACATGGTGGTGGTGCAGGACGTGTAGAATTATGTGGATAGTGAGATGTACGAACACCTTGACGTGTTAATTCCATGAAATAGAAGTGCAGGCCATAAGATCTACCCATACGGATGTAATTTACGCTCCTAGAAACTGGTAGAAAGATACATGCTAATCTTGTATAAGCTTGTTTGCATATGTCAAATGGCATAATGTCATAATTGCACGCTTTTTAGCTGAGTGTGGCGCCATAAATATAATCACCACCTGCAAATGGGAAACCCAATCTTCCAGTGGAATGGATTTGGTTTTAGAACTGTGCCTTTCACACTATGGCTTTTACCTAATGCACTGAACACCTCTGGTTTTCATGCTCTATCCCTAATTGATGCTTTTTTCATAAGAGTGCTTAGCTGCACAATTCAAAAAAGGAGCTTCGTGAATGGAATCAGCCAAGCTCGGTGGGTACAGTGTTTCACAGTCTTAAGAAGTGTCGTTTCACCTCATGCACTTAACAAATATACCGCAATCAAATACAACTGTGATGCAGGGTCAAATCGGATATCTTGCAAAGGCTTAAAAATATGACCAGATAATGGAATGCAATGCTATCCAGAAGCATCTCTGAGGAAGACTTAATGAGGCCAAGGAGTGTTTGTGACCAGGTTTATGCATTTCTGAGAGGAATGGCTGTCAGAAGCACCACAGAAATAATAATCAAGGCCAGTTTGGAACCTCAGGTGAAGTGGGAGTGGGCTCCCTGATGGGGTTTAGGGTTGAATTTCAGTCAATATTGTTGGCATCCTGGTTGAAACTGATAAAACAATGAATTCTTTGACGATGAAATATGGCCATGTGTGAATACTTTCTTCTTCCTCTTACAGCAGTTCACTGCAAATGCCACGAATGTAGACAAAAAATTAAAACAAGAAATGAGCCTAAAATATATGTGAACAAATATACTATGTAGAAGAACAGTTAAATTTAGAGATGGACAACAATGTTTCTTGTCCTGCCTCTTTTTTGTCAACTGTCAGGAAAAATCTTTTGTCAAAAATGGTCTGACAAATGGTTTGTGTGTTGTGGATTTGAATTTGCCTTTATATTTACCACCATTAATTCTCAGTATGATTCTACACAGGTCAATGATTGGTTGGTCAGTGGGTTTGGCAGCCATGGGTTTTTTCACCATGCAGTCCTACAGGAAATTACTTTCGCAGGAAACTAGATACAAACTAGATGATAATTATCCAACAAGGTGCAGTTTTGGTTTAAATGAAGTATGTTTGTGTTGCTAAAAATAATATATTTCAACACAGCACTTCAAAATAGAAACCAATTTTTTCAATGTGCAGCCACAAAATGTTGACAAAACAAACAGTATTTAGCAAAAAAAAAAAAAAAGAAGAACCAGGACACAGCCATATGATCTACTGTACCAAAGGTTGAAGAACAGTCTCGACTGCTAATTCAGAAAGAAATATTTAGCTGCTGTTAAAATGTAATAGTGTGGGCAAATTGAAAGACAGTGTGATACAAATGTCAGATCACCAAGATGGTTGAGTTCCTGTTGTTTTTGTTTTGTGCATTTTCAATTTTTTAAAAACAACAGCATGGTAAAATTAAAAAAATAAATAAAAAGAGGCAACAATTAGGAAATAAGATGTGTTATTGTCTACGCTAAGATATTAGTGCCTTGTGGAAAATTAGAGGCAAAACAACAAAGAGAAGAAGCCGGAGCACGCTGAGATGAAAGCTTTTCTCCAGTTTATCTACTATTGATTATACTCACTGAGAAACTCTGGGTGGGTTTAAACTGCACAGAGACAAAAATAAGTAGAAAAAGCTACAGTCACAGTCAAATGGCAGTTGACAAATAGGCTCCTGGGTGAGAGTTTGTAATAGCTGTTTTCTCAAAGTAGAAGAAAATACATTTCTTACAATGGTTGTGTGAAAACTAGTCACAGAAGCATGGGTTTCATGTTGGGTTTTTTTTCTACATCCACAACTTATTGACTCATGCTCTACTGTTTCTGCTCTGATTTTAATGCTAGCTTTTAAATGAGTAAAGGAGATTATCCATAAGACACTACCAAAGCTTGAGGAGAAATATTTAAAACCCAATTAAGAAGAAACAATTCAAATACAAATAAGTCTTTTTTTTAATGTTGCTATAATAAAACAAAAAAAAATGCTATGGGTCAGAAATAACAAAGACAATATACCTTTAAGCTGAAGAAGTTAAAAACAACTTGATTCCTAAGCCTGGAACAAAATTCAACCAAAAATTGAAAAACAATTTAATCTTTTAGTTGGAAAGTATTATATTTATGCAAGTTTCTCTAAAGACGGT
>NC_024321.1:4198877-4206148 GCF_000523025.1 Cynoglossus semilaevis
GTAGTCAAGAAATAGAAAAATCCCAAATAAAAAATAAAGAAAAATATGAAATCATAATTGTAATCAATTACATGTAATAGTTAGCACCGAAGCTAAATCTGATCATCTAAAAAGCAAGCCTTTATATTGTTTGAAATTCTAAAGTGGGACTGGGACATACATGTTCAGGATTGATATGAATCTGCTAGAATAAAGCTAAAAAAAACAAACAAAAAAAGGCAAAAGCAGCAGTTGTTTCGTTTCATCCCAAAGCTGTTGGAAAATAAGGTAGTGTAATTCAAAAGTAAAATTCAGTGTTGTTTTTAAATATGAAGTGTGAATACTGCTTGGCAGAGGTGCTAGGGGAAGAAGTCAGTTTTGGTTGTGCCAACAGGCCAGCGTGTAAGAGTTATTCTCATGGACCTGCTGCAAAGACATCATCCAAATGCAGTAAAATAAAGTTTGTTAATTAGGTGTTGTTAGAAATCTGAGTGATAATGAAAGCTTACTAAAGGCCCGAGTCGCTGTCGCAAAAAATAAAGAAAAATATGTAATTTACGCTCCTAGCTTACTAAAGGCCCGAGTCGCTGTCGAAAAAACAGTTTGCTGTGCATTGCCAAAAACAGAATTAATTCATTAATTAATTTTTGTTGCCTACTTTGGGTCATAATTAATTTGTGTTTGCGTTGCAGATTTTTCTGCCTTGTGTTAATTAAAGCGAATTATTTGAGACTATTGAATTTATGAATAAAGTCATTACCAATATAAAACTTGTGCATTATAACAGCCTGCAGCCGATGCCCAGTCAAACTGGGGAACACTGTCTAAAAAATAATAGTAAAAAATTCAAATTTCATTCTTGCATATTAAGCTCATGTCAACTCTATGTGTGAATATTTTTGGTTGGATAATCATTCTGAGCCTTTCCTGTTTCACTTTATTTACTAACATCACCCCCACACAAAATCTCCTTATAATAACTGCAGAATTCATACTTTTCTTATTTTGTTGGCAGTGAACCAGTTCCATTGATGATATATTTGGAATTCTCTAGATGGTAACGTAAAAAGCTTTCAAAAGCATTCATCTAAATGAAGGCAGGAATGAGTGTGTTTTTAATAATGACCAAACCTAGAGAGACTAGTCTAGTTTATTTAAACCAGCCACAACCTCACATATGAATTTGCAGCTAATTAGCAGGACATAAAAAAAGAAAATTTTCATATTTGTCCTACTTTCATTTTCTGTAAAAAAGAATCAATAGAGAGCAGCTGCAGCCTGTGTTTATTGGTTTTCATTCTGCAAATCAGTGTTCTTGTCTTTCTTCCATACCATTACTACCATTCTTACACAATCCAACACATTTTCAGGCAACCTGTATTAATGCTGGTGGTTCCCAGGCGTTTTTGGCTTGTGATCTCATACTGACATCACTAAACTCTGATAATAATAATTTTTATTTTATTTTATTTTTTTAACTTTTGTAGTCATGTGATTGCAGCGGTCAATCAAGATGCTGCATTTAATTTGAACTTGATTTATATTCATGAAAGTGAAAGAATACAATTGTTTAAGGTAAAAAAAAATCATCAACAAAAATTTGTATTAGTATTTTATTAATCAATTACTAGACATTTTATGAGCCCCCATCTGAATGTCAGTAGACCACAACCCTGAGGTTGAAAAACGCTGATTTACGCTAAATAGTCAATAAATGTGTAGTCATGTGATTGCAGCGGTCAATCAAGATGCTGCATTTAATTTGAACTTGATTTATATTCATATTCAACACTGATTTACGCTAAATAGTCAATAAATGTTGACCTTTCATCCAATGCATCCAATCACGATCTGCCATTCATTGTTATCTTCTTCAAATAGACTAATCATTTTCATTGCTGACAGAACCCTTTACAGACCACACTATTGGTCATTATTCTAAACTTAAACCGAAGAAATTTACTTCTTTTTCTAAATCCGGTCGAAAGTTCCTTTATTTTCCATTGACATTCGGTTGCCTGTAATAGTACTCCATGTATGACTTGGAAACTTATGGATTTTTCAATAGTGCATTGATATCACATGATGTCATGTGCCCATACTGCATGTATGGCCATAACTTAATGATAATCAGGTCCAATTTCATGGCAATGGTGAAAGATGGAGTGATTGTAAGGAAGAATGTAGCTACTGTGCAGTATGGTTAGGCTATTTTATATCTCTATGGGAATTGCAGAAACATTTTTGCTCCATCATTAAACTGTCTGGACCAATTAGACTATCTTGGGCTTTATACGTCAAACTAATAACCCTGCCTAAGGGAAGAATATGGGCATTAATCACATGACTCAACCTCCTTTCCATGTGAATCGTGGCTGCTTTAGTGCTATTCTGAGCAGCAAGTTGAGTTGAATCCAGTTTGTTTATGTTTTCGAGGCAGGTTCACGCTGAGCGCCAAAGCTCACGTTTCTCTGAGAGTCATTTTTATGGCATCCCAGAGGCTCCTCTCTCAGATTAGCACAATGGGGATTATCCCTCCCAGCCTGTGTTGATCTTTTTACTGACTGAGAGAAACGGTGCGAGTGCACACACACGGAGTAGTGCACAGAAGGCAATGTGCAAGCATGGCCTTAATTTGCTATCTGAACCAAAATAAACTGATAGAAAAACATATAGAAATGATATAGAGACAACGGACGATGGCAAGAAAAAATGTATTTTGAACCCCACAATGATTGTTAGTTTGAGGTCAAGCATGTCAGTGGTAGTTGGATAAAAATGATGTGATATATTGTAAATATTGTGCATTTCACTTATTTCTTTTTCTTATCTGGAACATTTATCAGGCGGTCAAACACTAAGAAAATGCCAAATCCAAAGACACTTAAGGAGCAAATTGTCTTACTTTGGAGTAAGACAAAAAGATTTCAACACCAAATAAAACCTAATCCTTGGAAAAAATTGGCAAAAACTACCTAATACACTGATTCACCCTTAAGCTGGAAAAAATGATTTTCCTAAAAATAGTTACTTGAGTTATAAGGAATCAGATTGCAAAATTATCCATTTAAATACTCTGAATAAATATTGTTATTGCTAATGAAACAGATTATGTTATCCTACCCCAGTTCTCCTATCCACGTCAAGAGACTACTACCATTTGATATCTGATATCAAACAGTACAACGGGTGGGCAAAAAAGTAGCTGGAGTTCAGACTTTGCGCTTTAAGACCCACTATCTCTCTGTCTAACAAACTCACCATCCACTACTGACTGTGAAGCACAGTCTTCACACTGTGAGACCTGCTGACCTGCAACTTGTTCCCACTGATGTTTACAATGTGTTAGCCATGAGACGTGCTGTAAGAACACACTTACTACTTCACATTTGCAGCTCTGTGCAAGACAACAACAGTGTTGCATTAAGTTCAAAGTGAATTCGACAACCAGGGTCCTTTCACTGTGTAGTTCTCCTGCAGCGGGCAAGGAACCGATGCATTAAAGCTGTGAGACTTGACTTGTGAGCATTAAGTGAGAGACTGCTTGAGTTTGGACAAAATTGTTGTGTATGCAGTAGAATCCATGGGTATAAAGCCTATTGTGAATGGATGATGCTTCTGGACGAGAACACAATAAATCGCAGTGATTGAAGTTAAGCTAAACTAAGTTGGGTTTTCCTCCTCTTGTTTGAGGCCCAACTCATCATATTTGAGTTCAGTGTCTGTCTAATGGATGAATCTATCACTGAGTTTCATTAATGGCCGTCGCAGACTGTTGATGCTGGTTGATAGTTTGGCAAATGTCACAAACAATAGGTACTGTTTCCATATTGTGTATTAGCACTATGTATATATTCAGTTTTGTGATATAAAATAAAATGTGGTTTTAATTATGAGTTCTTGCCTTTGAGACAGATGGTACAGTAGCGGTTAATGGAAGCATGTGTAGACACTTGATTCTGTACCAAACCTTACACGTATGCTATGTACCTTACATAAACTCAGAATTAACTTCTTTTTTTTTTTTTTTTTTGCTTTTTTCTATTTGTATTCTTTCTTTAGTGGGCACCAAGCTCATATTTATCAACGATTGCATACTTTATTTCCATGGTCATCATGCATTTCTTCTTCTCACTACCATCATTACCACTTTCAGTTTTCTCTTTTAGGACTCATCACTATTATGAAGGATAATGCACAAAATAGAGAGGAAATCACATAGATAACTCAGCACAATACGGAAGACTTACGGGCGACACGTACGGAAGTCGACAAAAACAGGAAGTGAACCGAGTGCTCGGCCACCTGGAGTCGGCATTTGTAAGCATGCTTGTATCAAATCCTTACTCGTATCTCAAAGCAAATATTTGGGCTGGCTGGTATCTCGGAATACTCGGGACGCTCGTATCTCGAGGTTCCACTGTATAAGTTATACACAAGCTGCCTTGAAGTGCCCTCTGCCTGTCACACGTGCACTGCCATGACATGACATAGGTTTTAATCTATCGTGATCTAAATTAGTCGGACCTACTTACAACTTTATTCACACAAGCACATCATGCCACTGTGTGTCACAGCTCTCACCAAGACCTTAAATGTCCACCATAATTACGATGAGTCTGAAAGCAGTGAAGGCTGTCCTGGATGCATGTAAGACAATGCAGCAAATGTCACAATTGAAATTCACTGATTGTTCTTGTCAGTCAAGATGACAACACCTGCACCTCTGGAGTATATTCAGCAGGCGTCAAACAGGATCTATGCTACTTACTGGAGACAATGACAATAATAGCTTTGGAAGGCCATCAAAATTAAAATGCCACAATCTTTTACTTTTGATCAGATGTCATATTTACCCTCCAAAAACTTAAGAATTACTTGCAATTCTCATTGGGACTAGGGCTTTTAATTGTCTGAATGACTTGTTCCTGTGTTAAGTTCAATTTTGAAACACTTGTATTTGATAGTAATGCTGTTAGCTTTGCTCTGGTAAACAAGTGGAACTTTACAAATTAATTCATAATAAGATAATAATGTGAAAATACTCTTTAGGCATTGTGTTCTGTTCCCCAAAATAGGGTGATATTTCAATGTTTTCCTCCAAATATAAGTTTCCAGCCATGAGCTGATTCTGACCCCATGCATAACTTCTTGTTTGGCTTTAAATGTCATTGGCGTCCTTGAGTTGCTTCACTACCACCCCTAAATATTTATGTCCAGAAAGGTCTAAAGAAGGGGTAAAACTAAAATATTGAGAGACAGTGGTCTACAAATACACAAAACACCGTGCACCAGTACACACCTTACTTAGACTTAGACTTCCTTTATTGTCATTTAGATTTACATCACAATAAAATTATGATGCAATTGGCTCGTACTGCAGCCGGAATGGAAGACATTTTATGCAGTAAAAAATAAATATAAATGTATAGTAAAATGAACCTAAAAGTACCTAAAAAAACATCCTAAAAAAAATATTTATATTTATCTCGACATCTATCCTAAAAAAACAACCTGAAAATATTTATATTTATCTCGACATCTAAAACACGCACAAAATAGTCTGTACATGTCGAACAGTGATTTACTGAATTTGACCAAAAAAAACTGTATTTCCTACATAGAGTTGATGTAAATAAAGTGTAAAACATCAGCATTAAAATCTATTAAATAAATCAGCCATTTGAGTTCATTTTAAAATCAAGGCTTCATTTCTCCCCTCTATCTGAATACCATATGGCACAGTTCCAAAAACACCCAGACTCCACGGCATGTGTATTTCACTAACAACCTAAAAATTGAAGTTGTTCCACCCTCTCCTCATACACCTGTGCTTATCACTGTAGTGGAGAGAGAGAGAATTATTCAGCTGAATCTGTAAAGCTCATGCAGCTGAATTCCCAGCTCAGTGTCTCAGTGGCTTTCCGTCTGTGCTGTAGGGCATACATCGCTGCTGTCATACGACAGTGCATGTTTCTCTAATGCGATACAGCTGTGCTATATGTCTGGTCACACAGTGAAATGTACAAAAAGCTTTTCCTTGGCTGTGTTTAGTTTGTAACGTTTGGCTTAATTATCATTTGGCATCACATGACTCACAAAAGGTAGTTTCACTTAAAGAAACACAGATATAAAAATAATACTTAGTATTGCTCATGGCAGAAGCCCATTCCACCCACCTTTCTGCTACACTTGACTTAATTTCCATCTCGGTTAATATAAATATTTTATTGGTAGTAGTGACTTCAGGAGTGCCAGTGATAGTGGCAGTATTTTATTTTTTTTTCATAAATTGTTGAAATCTCCGCCACTGCAGCATCTTGCGGAGTTGGAGTCTGGAAATAAAGATGCACAGTAGCAGTGATCTGAGTTTGCATAATGGTGCGAAGTGTGTGAGTCACACCAAGGCTGAGCCCCATTGTGCTGTCTCTGGACTACACGGGCTCTGAGTGTGTTGGATGAAAGGCTTCTCGGAATTGAAGGTTTCAAGTCCACATGACGATAAGTATCTGAGTAAGAAGACAATAAATACTGGCATATTTATGAATCATAAAGTGAAGCAAATCTTTGCCCCATGCCAAACAGAAATATTTTGGATTTAAAAAACCAAAAGGTATACCAGTAAATAGAAGCACAGACGTGCGTGTCATTCCCAAGGTATTTTTAGCCAGAGAGCTGCTACTGCAGTAGTAGACATTTTCTCCTCCTTTTTGGGTTATTCTCTAAAGACCCCACACTGTATTTGGTATGTAGAGTCCCAGCAGCTGCAGTGTTGGAAACATTAGAACAGCCAACAAGTGAACCACTTTATAAAGCTAACCTTCACCAAAGGGTATTGTGCCATCATGGAGGTGTTTATCGAGGAGATTCCATACCTGCTGAAGTCACGTGTTGAGGCCAGAGTGGAGCTTTAAAAAAGAGGTCCTGGTTACGTTGCCATCTCCCATACATTTATGTAATAAGTCCTGTTCCATCATTCTGATGTACAACGTTGAAACTCGCCAACTTGTTCATACAGGAACTAGTTTGCAAGCGGAGTGGACGAACAGGTCGTCGCTATACGTGAAATAACAACTTGTTTACGTTCACCAGTTGTATAATAGATAGCGCTACATTTGCTTTCTTTCGTTTGTGGTGTCAGACTCTCCTGATGTTTTTATGTCATAGATTATGATGTTACCACTGTTGGCATAGGTGAGTCTTAGTACTGTACTGTGATGTACAGTATGTGAGTTCAAACATACGACAGTTTCCGTTCCAATATACAGTTTCTGTTACATTTGTTCCTGCTG
>NC_024321.1:4206182-4209782 GCF_000523025.1 Cynoglossus semilaevis
GCAGTAACTGATGTGACAAGCCATGTCACATGCTTGAAGTGTGCTTTCCTACATACTAAAGTGGCAGTAACAGAGACAGCCGATGTTGTACTCACACTTGTCCACCTGCTGAGAACCACACGCTGGCCGATGGAAAGTGTGAAGGTAAAATGGTGATTTTCAATTTTCAACAAGCCTGGAGAGCCCGGTCCTAGTTTATGGATTTTTTTTTTTTTTTTTTTTTTTTTTTTTTTTAGAAAGTGGAGGAGGCTGCAGGCCAGGGATTTCTTGTGGTACTAGTGGATTATTGGTTAAGTAATGATTCAGAATCAGTCCATTTGATCAGGTCTTTGTCCACAGGTTTCTTATTAAATGACTATTTATAAAGTAAAACATTTGAATTAAACTTCCAGTGGACTCACCACCTGCAGGAATGTTCAGGCGTTGGTACGGTGCAGTGTGATTTGGGTGGCGCTCATGGAGACTGCTGTCTCCACGACCCGGGAACGGATAAGCAGATGGAAATGGATGGATGGATGGAAAATTTAAATTATATATAGATAAATAACAAGAAGAAGATCAATGTATTCATAGTTATTCTACTGCACGTCTTAGTTGTAACAAGATGTTAACTGTTGACCTTTTGGGTTTAGAATTGAAAACTGGTTCTTCTACTTCCACTTTCTAGAACTGAAAAAAATAATAATAATGATAATTAAATTAAAATCTAAACAACTGAGTAAGTTCTTCAACATAATGTATCTACTGCTCTGAATTATGTTCATCGCATCTACAGTACATTCGAGATGTTGTGGGACTTTCGTGACAGCCTCTGTGAGCTTCAATAACACGATAGAGACATTCGAACACTGCTGACCTTTGCTGAATAATACTTGAAATAAGCAATAATTAGATCAGGACATATGCAACTGTATAAATCTGATGCCAGGGGCTTAAAGTAGTCATGAGTAATGAACACTTCATGTCCAGTTACAGCTAAACAAGAATAGAATTTCAACTAAATCAAGAACAAAATGTTAAAATAAAGAAATATTAAATAATTTTCATCATCAGGATAATCTAATATGTAGGGTCTGTTTAAGTCTGTCTTATTACAATACAAAAAATACTGTTGTTAGGAATGGAATAGGAAATCTGTACTCCCACAATTTACTAAAGTGGTTTCATTGTTATTTCCTGTTAATTAAATAATTAATTAAATTTCCAAAATACATGGTGGCATTGTAAACAAGCAAAGATTATTTTTTGACCAAAACAGTCAAGAGAACAAGAAGGGAAGAAGAAAGGTCAAAAGGACACAGGTTGTCCATCTGGGAGACCACATCTCAGCTATCATCGGAACAAACATTAGCGACGACGACGCCTAATGTGTGCAATGATGATCAAAATTCATTGATCGAAATTCATTTTCATCTCCTCTGTCTCCCTCTCTCTGGCTGTCACTCATATCCAGTCATCACCTCACCAACCATCTCCCTCAGAGACATTCAACTTTGATGGTACGGTGAGACAAAAAAAGGGAAATTGTTATCAAGGGAAGGTCTGATTGATAGCTCTCGCTATCCTGTCAGAACAGTGCAGGACACGAGGAAAGGATTCAATACAAATTCAACAGAGACAGGCAGTTTGCTGCAGTGCCTGCCACATACATAATAGCATAGCTAAATGCTACATCAACACCATTTGCATATGTTATGAGTACAGTACTCGCAGCTTGGCAGTAGATCCTAATGACTTTGTGGAGATGTGTTATTTCTAATAATGATGTAGTTTTTGTGTAGCCAAATGTAAGAGGTAGGGATTACTCATAGTTATTTATGTCTCAGTTTTTAATGGTGGGGACAACACATTATCTTCTCTAAGATCTTCACAGTTTTGGAATCCTGTCACGGACCGGAGTGGATGGTTTGATGGGCTTAGTATGGCCCACGGGCCACTATTTGATGGTTGCTGCTGTATATAAAAATATCTCAGAGCAGACATGTTTAATCCAACATCCTGTCACTGCAGGACTGATGCGGCTATTACCTTATTTAAAATGTAAAGTATTGTGGGGATTTCTCTAGGAAAGCAATGGGAACACAGCTACATTATTTGTAAAACTTGGATATTTGACAGTCAGCTGAACAGATGGACAGCAAATTGCATACTAATTACTATATGTAGTGAAAACCTTCATTAAGTAGGTTATTTATGAAACTTTTAAAACAGCACCAGGCAACAAACCATTAGAATTTGAATATATTTGACTAGGTTTTGTTTTTCAAGAGCAAGTTTCTACATTGAGCAGTCCACTGGTCCATCTTTGTTTATAACATATTGACTCTGTAATGACATGCATCATAAATCGACAAGAACTTTGTCATAATTTTTGACTTAAGGAGACGGCAGTGCTGCTGCCCCAGATCTTCCTCGTTTGTTCTGTTGGTGCGACACCAACCTGGACGTGAAAAGGTCTCTGTCGAGTGTATGAATAGAAAATTGTGTCCAAACCTTTTGACCATAGTCTCCCTAAGCAGTGATGGGGGTGTTTTACCTGCAACCATGAATTTCTCTGGGTATTCAACCACAGCTCTTTGGTGTGTCCTGCACTGCAAGACCGATCACAGAAATCCAACAGTGCCACCGCTTGGTTAAAAGAGGGACTGCACGGACAGCTGGTCGATAGTCTTGTGGGCACCGTGAAATGCAGACTGGAAACTTGTCAGTTGTTGAATTTAGGAGCAAAGTGGCAAACGCTGGAGGTGATTCGTGGGTATTTTTAGACGGCTGTGAAGTTGACAGTGTTGCAGGATTTCGCAGAATGTGCAGCTTTCCGGTTAACAAGGTGTGGGCAGACCACAGTGGAAACAGAGCTATCCTGGAGCTATGAGATGTATGCTGACATGGTGGAAAAATAATTTCAGATCAGAAGTGTGTGTGCGTGTGTCTGTGTGTATGTGGTATAGCAGGATCATTCAGAGGAGTCTCACTATAACACTGCTTCTGATCTACTGTAGCTTTATATTGTGATATGATTGTCATATGATGGAAAATATTAGACTTTAAAAAGTAAAGATACATTAAACTGAACAAAAAAACATATTCCACTTATTCCAGATATTTTTTAATGAAAATACAGGTTGAATATCTTATGTTCAATTACAGCACTTCTCTCTATGTGTTCATGGTAAGTTGCTCACCTGAAGGCCAGTTTCTTAAATCAACCAATACTAGAAGTAATACCTTGTTACGTTGATATAGACTTAACACGTCCGATTGAATAAACCAATCAAATGTGAGGATAGAGTTTGGAAGGGGTAAAAAAAAGCTTAGCTCACCTCAGTCACGCCTGCAAGCCAATATAAAGGGCAAAAAATTCCCCAAAAAACAACATAAATGAAAGAGAATAAATGCAGCATAACTCAATGGATGTCATACAACTGGCAAATGTAAACAAAGCCGTCTTCCGTGTGTAGTGTCACCTGTCGACGTATTTGTCTGCGCTAATGACCGACTACTTCCTGTGCCAAATTTGTTTTAACACCATCTGTACTAATTGTAAGCTATTCCAATTCCAATTTCTGTTACATTTCCTACTTGAAAATAATAAAGCCACCC
>NC_024321.1:4209840-4273988 GCF_000523025.1 Cynoglossus semilaevis
TGGCTGCACAATTTAGTTGACAGACTTTGCCTATAATGCACTGTGACAGCTGTCTGTGGTTTGTTTCCTAGAAGTTTGTTTGTTATTGTCTCTGCAGGACAAAGATTTCCTCATTAACTGTGCACGGTGAATAACGTGGAAGTCATTTTCATTCAGCCACAGTCTGAGATAATAATGTTTCTGATTGGTATTCTCCACGAGTCTGCTGAGATTTTTCCAAACAGCAGCTGTACAGAGGAGTAGACATCATTCATCCTGACCACTGCTATCTATTATCCGGAATCAGAAACAAAACTAAGCAGGCGGACAGCTAGTTTATTGATTACAAATCAAAATGGATTGTGGACAAAATGCATACGTACACTAAATAAGCTCACTCTTGTATAAAAAAGTGTAACTCCCTCAAGACAGTAAACATTATTTCCCTGAGGACCATGTGACCTCCGTTGTTCACCCACACCAACAAGGCATCTGAATATGTTTTGAATATTTGCTGTATAGGATTTGACAGATAGGAAGCAAACAACAGCCCCTGGGAGGAGTAACTGAGCATGTGAGCGCCTGGCCCTGCACATACATGTACTCACACACATGCCGCGTCTCTCAGCCCACAGCTAATAACACACACCCTCGGTTCCCATGTGATTATTAGACGCACATGTCTTTATTCACGCTTCTCCCATTTTCCATCCTGCTTCCACTCATTTTGCATAACCAAATGACCCTGATAAAAACACCACACCCTGTTATTTCTTGTTGTGCTCAGTGATATTATACATATGTACGGCCTGCCGCATATGTTTCTAATTATACATGGTGTCTCCCAAGCCCCCCCAGTGTTGGTTTGCTGTCCAGTCCAGTTAGCTCCTCAGAGACCTACTGACTCACCTTATCAGCTTCCTTCTAAATGAGAAGCAATTTCACCTCACAGCACATGTCTCACACTGGCTTCCCGCTGGCTACCAGTTTCCTCCCATTCATTTTAATGCAGCCTTTCTTGACCTTATAGAATTGCTTAAGGAGAAACCCCAGCAAGGAGCAGCCTGTCAGCTAACATCATTAGCACACCTTATATCTGGATTGCTAACTCGAGAGCTTTGTGAGCTTAACCAAAAAGAAAGTATAAAGCCAGTGATGCCTTAGCTATCCCAGTAAAAAGTAAAGTTGGAGCATCAAGAAAAAGCATGTACACATTACTTCACATTAGTGACATCAGCAAAAATGTAACCTTTAATGTGTGTTTCTGTATTGTATATCTCCCGTGTGGCAGTCTGTATGCGTTACAAAGCTCTGCACTGTGGCTTCCGCCACTGTGGGACCAATACAGGAGTAATATTTATTTTTAAATATTATGCTATGCTGTGCAGTATTATGCTATATGTAATATAAGCTTGTTAACCTGAAAATATCTGAATGCAAGATACCTGAAAACAATACAAAATATTTTTTAAAAAAGCAAATGTATATGAGCTTTCTCTCTTTCTCTCATTATTTCTATAGTTTGGATAATGTTTAATTCTCTATTTGGTGTAAACTGACTACTACATATTCTTTAGAAATCCAAAAGTTCTAATTACTATGTGAAGCAGTAGATCTGGATCACAGCCTGTCAGTCACTTTTTTAAACTTTTGACCTTTACAAATTTACTGAGAGGGAATTTATAGAGAATTCTGTGTGCTAAAGCAAGGCTGGAAGAGCAGCTCTCTCTCCAAAGTTATCTGGTGATCTGAAGCAGATTGGGTTCTGGACAGACTGAGGTCTTTTTGGCAGGCAAAAGGTGGAGTCCAGCTTTAGAAATGGATGTTTGCGGTTTGGGTTTAAAGACAAACAATCACAGTTATATTGACAACAAGGAGAAAAATGCACACCAACAGACCTGTGAATTGTGAAAAAAAATTGCTCATCTTTAATCCAGTGTTTTTTACTCAGGTCTTTTGGGATCTTAGACTCCCGGTGTAATGAAAAGAAGAGACAGCTGTGTGGCTTTAGCCGCATCAAACTGTTTCATCAGGACAAGGATACTTTCATTTACTTTCTTTAGCAGCTCGTGTTTATCACTCAGCTACTATCCTGTCTAATCCCAGTCCCAGAAGATACATGTTTTACTAACCCTTCCTTCCTTTCCTTCCCTTAGTTTTACAGCCCTGGCCTGTACACACTGTATTGTTTTGTTTTTTCTCTGAATGGAGCTAAACATAACCGAATGAACCCCGTTAAAAAACATTGTGTCAACACAAGTATACAGTGTGGAGATATGGACCAGACCAGCATCTTTCTTTTCCATACCAAGGGCCCCAAACATTATTATTACATTTGTTTAGCATAAGAAAATTGTTAATAAATTAAGCTAAGCTATACACTAGCTTGAGGAGCACAGCAGCTTGATAACAGATACAAACCACAACACAAGGTGCATTTGCGGAGCCTGATATACAGACAAACAACCGTTCACATGCAAACTTTTAACCCAACCTCCATGTTTCCTGGAGTGTGGGTAAAAAAAAAATCGAGGAGAGAACCCATGAAGATGCGGTAAAATGTGCAAATACCAAACATAAAGACTAGGGACTTTTGAACTGTAAAACAAGAGGGCTAAACAAAAGGGCAGTTAACCAGGTCTCATAGGCTTTGAGCTGACAGGAGGGTTGTGAGTGCTAAAGTCAAGTAGGAGAAGAGTTTCAGATGTATTAGCTAAATCTTGTCATCTAGGAGTGTATTTAGTTCTCATGAGCTGATTTTGTCTCGGAAGTGCAGAATATTTTGTGCCAAAATAGGCTTTCACCTCTCAACCAAGACACTTCTTCAATTCAATTTCTGACCATTCCATTTTCCAGTGTGTCTAGAAGTCCAGCTTGGCCCTGCCTGGTCTGATTGAATCCCAGTCTAGTGTTGTTGATCTTACTGTATGACTGTCTCTTAAAAACCACAGTGACATCACAGGTACACACACCCACAGTAACATTTCCTTCCAGTAGCTCATTATTCCAGTCTGTAAAAATCCTGCATACTTCTTTATTTGACAGAATCCCAAGTCACCAAAGGCTTCCGATTATCAGGCATGTGAGCCTCTGCAGGGCAGCACATCCATTAATGCAGCAACCGCTCTCTTCTCCTCCTTTACTTTAGCACTAACAACCCTCCCCTCAGCTCAAAGTCCACCAAAAAACATCAATGTATAAAAAAATCTCATGGATGATCAATAATCCAATGGCTGCACCTTTCTTACACACAACAGCGTGGGAGGCTAAATTGGTGTAGCGTGGTGTATGATGAACCATTTTCCAGCCCAATTGATCTTCAGTGGCCATCAGAAAAAAGGCTCTTATTCTGCAGCAGGTAATGGTTAGCTGCCCTCCACAGTAATATTAGATGCCATTCAGTTGGCAGCCGTAGGGACAGCAATTACCCTTGTGCTAATGTCTGCCTGCCCACTCCATCCTCTCTCCACTGGCTGGCTTCGTGATTTCTAGGCTCAGTTTGGCCACCACTCTGTTTACAGCGCAGACCTCATCAGACAGCAGATTAGATCAGAACGCTGACCTGCACGTCTGAGCGGCCGCAGGCCCGGGCTGATGTCCACAGATGGCTGGAGATCAGGTGAACACCAGCACGTTCACACAGAGAGAGGGAGACGCACACACACACACACACACACACACACACTGCAGGCAGAAGCACTGTTTAATGAAAGGAGGTGTAATCACATCAAAGCAATTACAGATACAGTAAAGCTGCAGCAACGGATTATTTTCAAAGGAATATAATCTGTCATCTAAGTCATTAAAAAAAGGGCCTTGAAATAAACCTAGCGTGATTATAACAAAAACTTTAAACGGTGCTGGTCAAATTAAAAATTCAGCTCGACAAAAAGACAAAAAAAAAAAAAAAAACTTTTTCAATTTGAGTTGAAAGTTGTTTTTTTTTCCCAGTGTCTCTACATATAGACATACAGGGCTCTCAACTGCAAAACTGCAACCATTGTTGAGAAAATAAAAAAAAAAAAATAATGAATGCAAAATAGATCAAAAGGATTGAAGACTTTCAACAAACAACAAATGACCATGAAAGTACCAGCTTTTGTCCTTTTTTGTCCACAAATGATGTTGTTAGGGCGAGGCTTACAGGTTCTTTTCTTACTGTGATTCATACTACATACAGTAGAGTACAGTACATATAAACAGTTGATGGTGTGTAGGTGATCGGTGCCTCACACACACACAGGGTACAAAGGACACTTGGGAAATCAGTTTGTGAAGCTGGTGCTGATGAGACAGAAGCTCATGGACTAAATGCTTGTTTGCCGGCGTTCAGTCCTCCAGTATAAAAGCTTCCACTTACCGAGCTCAGAAAATGATCAGCTGGGAGGACGACGTGGGGGATAATTGCACTGTTTCTCCAGAGACCATACTGTCCTTTTTTATCATTGTTTTTCACAACTTCCGCGCATGAAGTTTATGCATTAGAAAAGCAAGAAAAAAAGGGGGGGGGGGGTTTGACTTAAGCTTCTCAACTTCCTGGTTCTCTGTTCTTGAGCTTCCCATGTGAAAAGTGTTGTTCAGCCTTTTTAAATCTAAGCTCCTGTGTTGAGACTGCGACCCCAATTTCACCTGCAGTGAGTGGAGGACTGAGGACTGTCACCTTTGTTCACCACTAACACTGCACATGTCCACAATGGGCCCAAATCTCCTGGGTCCAGACGACAGGAAAAAGAAACTGTGTCTCACTTTGCTTTGTACAGAACAATCCTGCTGAGGAAGGAGCGGGATTATACCTCACAAAGATTCTGAACCTTTTTTTTTTTTTTCCTATGTGTCTATGACAAAAAAAAAAAAACAAGATTCAAATGAAGGATTTTCTTTTTTGGGAAAAGGAAGAGTGAGTTCTTGAAAATTGTAAGGGCTGGAAAGCACTGATCCCTTTAGGAGAGGAGATAAGTTGTAGCTTCTGCCATGATTAATGTTTCTAATATATATATATATATATATATCAATTTTAACATTTTTTGATTATCCGACTACATTTTAGCTAACTTTGGAGTAAAAGCTATTTCTTTTATCAACTCTATGCTACTCAACCTGACTTTTCTTTCTCTATTCTTTTTTTTTTTTTGCCAACATATGCTAAAATATGGGCAATTTACAGTTGTCTTTCAACTCTTTCTTACTCTTGGGTATCTCCAGTTGACATTGAGCCATTTCTTATCTTATTTCGACACACTTTTGATAGTGTGCTTCTTCAGTAGTACAAACATGCAGATATTTTGTGCGCTCATCTTGCTGCACATCTGTCCAATCAAACGTGCTGAGAGCGTCCCGTATTTCGCTGCTGACACAGCTGTGTTCAGAGCACAGTGAAGATCTGCCTCCATGCCTTTACATGCAAATGTCTGTCATTGCAGTGCGTAGTGTAAAGCAGTATTTCGTGGGTTAAAAGACTCTACCCATGTGGAAATTGGACTGCTTCTGCGATTACTGCTACATCACAAGCAGCTGCACATGTGTTTCTGGGTCAGCCTCGCTTCATGTTGATCATGGAAAACTTTCAATGTTCATTTCTCAGAGTGAAATGTTTCAGCGTAAGATAATTGGTTATTTTAGAGGTAAATATCCATGGCATGAAAACCAGACATATTGATGGGAGGATTTTAACCTGCAGCCAGGGTTTGTGTTCAGACTAATCACAATAAGGTTTTATTAAAACACTTACTGTATACTGGACACGTTATATTAAGTGAACCAGGCCTGGCCATTGTACAGCCCACTGAAAAAGAAAAAAAATATGTATGCACTAACATAACGCATACATCTCAAATACTACTTTTCAACTCTAGTACACACTTGATATGATCTCGTGATCTCAAAACAGAGGACCTCCTCTAATATGCTGTAAATGATCCATTTATATCAGAATAAGCATAGCAATTAACACCACAAAGTATTGATTAAAACACAGAGAAAAGATAATTGTTGTTTTTACAGTGGCACAAGTTTTTTCTGCCGTGTGTTTGTGATTTGAATCCTCTTTATTAGTGTGTGTGTGTGTGTAGTATTTGATTTACAGAAGTGTCTGGCAGACTTCTATAACAGCCCAGTGCAACTAAATGATGGCTCCCTCTGCTTCATTTCCTTTTTTGAATACATCTCCGAGCGATGAAACCACAGGTGCCTTTTCAAGTAATCCATTTTCTTCTGCCACATTTGCATACATGCATAATTCATGAGAAAATGTCTTCCCTAAGAGAAAGATCCAATGAGAGAGAAGAGTATTTTAAGTATGCACCTGGCATCAGTGTCACCTATCCTGATATCTGAGGTTCAATTAGAAATGTTCGCAGCACTATTGTTTTAATAAAGGACTGAAATGTGCGAGGAATCATGATGGATTTTTGCAGATGGTTCTCCCTGCTCTGGGCTCCCCAGAGTTTAGTGTTTCCTCACAATACAATCAGGCAAATGAAAATATTAACACCCTTTGAAAGCAAACACCATCAGTCAAAGCCGAAGTTCGTGAGTAAAAAAGATGCTTTCATCAAGTTGATAAAAGTAAAGAAAAAAAAAAGTAAGAAAAAAAACACTGCACCACTTTAATACACAACAAGTGAAGAAAATCTAAAGTTGAAGATGAAAAGAAATTGTACTATTTTTCATTCTGACGTCTCGTCTCAGATTTTCAGCTTCACTCTGTCCTGTTTTGTGTGTTTGTCTCGTTGACAGACTACATTTCTGCTCACATCAGTCGCCTTCACTTTACTGGCTCTGCTTTTATGACAAGATAATTGTCAAGTCGCAGATGTCATTGTAGTCAACCTTCATTTCCATACTTTGAGAGATTGTGTGAACAGATAAGACAAACTCACTCAGCTGTGGATTTATTCTTCTTTTGTTGTTGTTGCACTTTCAGGGATGAATTTGTTTTCCATTCTTGAGGAGGCCAAGAAATTACATTGTAAATGAAGTCTTGGCTATTCTGCACTGTTAATGAAATGTTAAAGTTATGCACATCAAACAAAAAAAAAAGCTGCTGGGCAAATTATCAAGTAAATGGTTGAAATAATTAAAGTTATCAAAAACTTAAAACTAAAAATAAGAATTTATTTGCGAAAGAAAAAAAAGCTAGCACAGTCTAAATTAGCAATGTTTTTCCATTTCCATCAAAACTTAAATATGAAAATAATACTGCGTTAGCCAGTGGAAATAGCCAATGGCTATGAAAATTACTATACTGAGAAAATTCAAAAAGTTAGCATGTATACCTGAAGGTTTGCAATGATAAATAAATGATTTTAAAAAGCAAGGTGACCAGAGGTTAGCTCCATTAGCTCAACATCATGCTAGCATGTTACACCTATTAAAAAACCTAAAACCTAACCTTAACCTAAAAAGCTATACAACAAAAAGAAAACGTTAAGTGAACACAGTAAAACTAGTTAAAGGTGAATCATTAAAGCACAGGGAAATCTAGAAGGTAAAAGTAGCAAACAAAATAATATTTTATTATTCCCAAAAACATCTGCTATGTAAGGGACACTAAAAGAAACAAACTTTCTCTTCCCCATGGACCTTGTGTGTCTCAAGTGGTATTCCATCCTAACTAATTTCACTGTAACTTAAACCCTGAGTAAATGCACTTGGAATACCATTTCGCTGCACTGTGCTGCATTTTTGTCCATGCTGCCTTGCTCTAATTCCTTGCTCATGCCATGGCTCATGCATGTGCAGGCAGTGATTCTATTGTTGTGTAGCAGACAGGATGAGATTGCCATCTCCATGATGGATTGCCAAATGCAGCTGAATACTATTAGGACATAGTGCCCAGCTTGCTAAAGGCTGTTTGCTAATGTAGTTCCTCTCCTGGGACTGAGTTTGTGCTCTAGTTTAAAAGTTTGCAACAAATGCACCCACACAACCAGACAGCAGGGTTTCTTTTGTGTTTACGCAATTAGGAGAGAAAGAAATCAACAAGAGGGAGGCTTGTATTTGTCAAAACCACCTCCTGACTGTGCCTCTGTGTGGAATCCGTGGTTTCTGTTGAATTTATTTTTTTGGGGTCGCTTATTGCATTTGGAAGTTTTTTGGTTTGTTTTTTTTTTTTTTTTTGCCTCAGAGATCACCTGATCTGATAACTGTCTCCTGCTTTATGTGTCTCTGTTCCCCTTACACAGTATGGAGGTTTGGTTAAAGCTGCGTGAAAACTCCCTGGTCAGATTTGATTTGTCCTCAGGCCTTTCTGTGTGGAGATTGAAGGCTCTCTGAATGGGTTTGTGTGGCTTTATTTGAAGTAGGAGCCACAGCTTCCTCCTACAAACCGCTGACATGCAGGGACGTTAGATTAAATGGAGACCCTGAAATGCCTTGTTGTGGAAAAGTTTGTCGGATTAGTGGTTTGTAGCTGAAAATATCAGAATCTCATACTGCTTCAAACCCATACATTCCAACTCGGAAGAGGTTTAGGCAGCACATAAAACTGGAACTCAGTCACCCTCCTATGGCCACTGTGCAATTATGTGCTCTCTTTAGTCCTGCATTAATGACAAGAAACACTGGCACCAAAGATGGAAACCGGGCAAAAATACATCTACATTGATTATAATCATTTATTACATTTATTAATGCCCAGGGTCTGCCCTACCTCCTGAAAAAGTAATAATAATTGTGGAAAATATAATAAAAAAGATCAATGCGTATGACACGGCCAATAAGATGATGTTGAAGTTGTAATGTAGTTTATATTTTTATAGGTTTCTTGTCGTACTTGTCACGACCATCAAACAACTTCACAATCATGTGTTCTTGACTAAAACACCAAAATAATCAGTATAATTAATTAGACTATAACACGAGAAGTAATTAGAAAAAATTATATTATTATTATCTGTGCTTTCCGCCTTGTATATATTTTCCGTATGTAATGTCCTCTGTAGTTAACTACTCAGGTCAGTTTGTTAGTTTTCCTGCCTGTTCTTGGACACTGTTAATAAGTCATTTGGCTCCACAATCAAATCCCATAAATATGTGACGATAAAAAACCACAGCATTACTATAAAAAACACTGATTCATCCTTTTACTTTATATTAATTGTTTGCTAGTTCATCAGGAGCATTAAAGAAGTCCGGTTTGTTTACAAAAAAACTTCTCCAGTTTTCTTTGTTTAAAACAAAACATAGATGACCTAGGACCTATATACACCAAGTGATATTTGTTATTTCACTATAATAGACAGTTTGGTTTGATTTTTGGACATAGCCCCCTGCGTTACCTTTACTTACTATTAAACCTAATATTTAACCAGTTAAAGTATTGTAGTCTTACTCACATTTGAACCTTCAGCATTGCTTAATTTTGGCTAAAACTTAATTCTCCCATGAGCATGAACCAACAGAGCACCGAGTCGACGGTTTCATTCTCATTTATCATGCAACTGCTTTTCCTTGGTGATGTGATATATTGTCTGTGACGCCATGTTTTGAAAACACTTTGATCATGGTCTCTGTAGGCTGTATTGTGTGTGTCTGCGAGAGAGAGAGAGTGTGTACTTGGGTTTGTCTCTCCTCCCACCATGAGGTCAATACCACAGCCATGACATAAATGATTTATGCCTGGTATCGTCTGAAAACGTTGGCTTCTGCAGGGTCCACGTATTGATTGATTGAGTCTATTGACTGAAGACCAAGAAGTCGGCTTCATTTGGTGAAAAGGTGAACGCTGAAGCTGCTGTATTAACGTGCTTTTGTTTTGGTTTGGTTTTTTGCTCATTAACTTCGTCCTGCGTGCTTGTTTTCCTGCCTTCCACTCCGCGCTTCCACTACGAAGTGATGTGACTGTAGCAGTCATTTATTTGAAAAGTTTGGCCTGGAAAGGGTGAACAGTTGAGAGCAGTCGGAATAAAAGCCCCACTTTTTTTACTTTGAGAGACATTAAATATATTGGTTGGCTTTTAGACAAAAAAAGAATAAAGGCAGCGTTTCTGTGTGAGTGTGAAATGTGACAGCTCTTCCCAAACTCATAAAATTCAGTTTATTTTATACACTTGTCAGTTACACATTTAGCTCTTGTAATTTTACTGTCTATCAACTTTAAGTGTCACTTTGTCTCTGTTGTGGAGAAAAAGAAAAAAAATCATCATTGTTTTGTTTTTGGCACTTTCTGACTTATTTATTAATAGTTATACATTTACAGATGCATTTTCTCGCTCTCTGGCTTTTACTGCATTCTTTATGGAAAGATAATTTTTAAAAAGACTCCCTTTATCCTCCTGGGACTTTCAAGAAAAAAGACCCATCCTATAATTAGTCCAGCAACAGCACAAACAGTATAAAGCTTAAATTAGCTTAAATTAAAGAAAAAGAATCCATGATGACTATTTCATAATTATTCACAAGGTTATTACTTAGGTATACTTACGAGTCAAAGGTGTTTGACTTGTGCCACAAACAAGTCTGATTTAGTTGCATTTTGTTGTTCCTGCCATTTGAGCACATGGACTGTGTTGTCCCATTGCTAAAAATAAAGTCCGGTCCCCAGTATGTCCTTTCAAATGTCCCGTGCCATCGCCAAAGTCTTAGTGAGTTTCTTGAGAAACTAAAAACACAGTGGTGCCATCGTCACTTCAACCATGAAATTGTCCTCCCGTTTGTCTCTGTTCTGTGACCCACCCTTTGAGAACCACTTGACTAAAGCAATTTAAATTCATTGCATATAAAAATGTTGTAAATTTTTCTTGTCCTTTTTTTAAGTATAATTTGACAAAAAGTTGCTGAAGGTTCAACTTCCGGAATAGCATTTTTAGTCATTGTACATATAGAGACACACAGACACAGGTTTACTCTCTGCACTCTATAGCCCATCAACCCTACCCACTTCCTACAGTACCAAGCTGTAGTGATTGATTGATTCATACAGATTGATTGATTGATTGACTGTTGATTGATTGATTGATTGATTCAGTAAGTCGCAGCTGTTGCTACGGTTGAAGAAATATCCTTACAATTCAGCGTTGTTGGTTTGATTCCACCGGGGCTGGCTATCAGTAGGTTAAAGGAGAAGCTGCCAAGTTCCACTGATTATCTTATCCTCCTGCTCAGTTGTCCTCACCAGAAGAACAGTCATGCTGATCCAGTTTAGGTACCTAAATGCTTCTCACAAATCAGTAGTTATTCTCTCTCTTTCACTTTCTTGGGGAATGCCTTAAAGTGTGAGCGATGTCTACAATAGTCGAATTAACTGAACCACAGTGTGCATTTCAATTTCTTTTGCCTCTGGTGAAAGAGAACAATCCTAAAGAGAACTATTTTGATGAATAAAAACACAGAAGAAGTGTATTAATTAACCATTACAATACATGGAGACGCTGCACCACAGCCAACCCCACCAGACCCCGGCATTTATTTTTAATCAGACCTCCATGAGCTGCCAGTCCTATCAGCCTGGGCCTTTTCCAGTCAGTTTTTACTAAACTATGTATTCTAAGTCCTGCTGTATATCAGGCTGCATCTGCAGGAGAGTGTGAAATGTGATGGGATTTTTTTATTGTTATTATTAGACATGAATATATTTAACCAGGGCTTTTTGGATATATATATATATATCCAGTCATTCCACCATCTATCCACTTCACTGCTTTGATAAACAGTTGAAAGAGTTTTCTCCGATGTGGAAAAATAATTAGTATTAATTATTAATTATATTAGTATTGCAATATTAATACTTAATATGAATTCACTGACTAGAGTGAAGTCACTAAACTGTAACATCTGAGTCCACTGTCGCTTTGCGGACTTGCTTTCAGTACTGATACACAGCAGCAATTTTTAGGATCTGGATTTACATTACTGTGGATCCCGAATTAGTGAGTCAGCAGAGATTAGAATAACATGGGTGATTCAGGAACTGGCCACTTCTAATCTGTGTATTAAAAGCCATTAAGCAGCAGCCATTCAAAATAATAACAATAATAAATAGCCTTAACACTTGCTAATATCATTTCACTTTAATTAGCATGACATAATCAAATCTGTTTTTTGAGGATTTTTTTTATTTCTTTAAAGATCAAATCATTTCCAATATCATTACACAGTAAAATAATCTAGGTCAGCATTCTAGTATTTAATTCTAGTATTAAAAGTATTCAAAATAACTAAAGAAATAAATGTAGCTTTAAATTAATTAATGAATTTAACACGACAGGGGAAAAATAGCTTGTGTTATTTGGTGAAGCACCTTTTGCTGCATAAGGCTACATGCTACATATAGTCTCCGACTAAGTTTTTGACTTTTTTTCCACATTGAATTTCTATCTCATTGGTGGTTTCATTCGGGGGGGGTCACCAAAAGATGTTGTCAGTCTTCAGGTCACGATTTCCTGTTTCCTGTTCCACCAAAGATTTTTATGTCCTCCATCACTACAGCCATAAATCTCCTCTAGGGTATTCAACTTTATTCCCCACTTCTTATTCAGACTATTTTTACTCAGCCCAGGTTCAATTGATGCTAATCTTGGTTCTGAGGTTTATCTTCAAACTCCCAGCTGTCCCTCTGAAGCTGCCACCACCGTCTTCCAGCTCAACACCCGTCTGTGTTTGCATTGTTCAGAGCCGCTCTTTGTTGTTTTGATTTGACGGTGAGTCACATGACGTTGAAAACACGTCAGAAATACAGAGAATAGCAAAGAATCTCACAGACACAGCCTCCAGTGTATACCAACACAATAAATCACATTTGAACCCTGGCCTGTAACCTGAGTCCGTCAACCACAACTGACACCAGGAAACCATTAGTAACCTCCTGTTGAAGCAGCGCTAATGAACACAAACACTTGTGTTGTTAAATATTTGTCTCATTCTCTTCTTAATTACACGTTAATGGGCCCATGCTGTGTTAATTTGTCGCAGAGCGAGGAAGCAGTAAATAATGGCTCTTTATGGGTTACACAGCCTCACTGGAGACTCCCCTCATGGGGACGGGGTCTCATCTATTGATCTCACCTTCAGTTATTTGGCCCAGGCTGAGAAAAAACATGGTGCATGTCAGCTCGCTGCTGGACTCTCTCAGCTGCGGGCCTTTATTCATCGGTGTTTGCAGCCATCGGGCTAATTCAACTGCACCACCACCGCACTTCCACCAGGGAAGAAGGAAGAGGAAACAAGGTCATGTATTTTTAAACAAAGATAGACGATCGTGTTTGGATATAGTTCAGGCTGGTTTCTTCTGGAAGACATCCTGTTGATGTTCTTACACTGGTATAATTGCTGTTTTCTTTACAAAGCAGTGTCGCTGTAAATCGTTGTTTTAGTGTCTGTTAATTAACTGACAGTTTGACATTGTGTTAAGTGGTTCTAAAACATTTTTGGCCTCGCAGCAGAAAAATGCAGCAGCGGTCTTACAAAGGCACCATGTTTAATCATGTACAAATGATCAGAACACACATAACAGAATAATCACATTAATACCAATTATCTCTCGCATTTAAATTTAACTGTTTTTTAAAAAACACTCCACACATTTTTTGTCTCACACACCACCTAGTGGCAGCTTCAGCATCCCCGGGGGTGTGCACATCACACTTTTGGGAATCTAAAGTGTGTAAACTGTAAACCATATTTTTTGGACAATAAGTCGCCCCGGAGTATAAGTTGCAGCAGCAAAAAAATTAAAAAAAGCATAATGTAGAAGCATAAAAACATATATAAGTCGCTCTGGGGTATAAGTTGCACCAGCCAGCTAGGGTGCCCTCTAGCGGCTGTCAGTGTGAAAATAACGAACATGTACATTTTCAGTTTCACAGGAGTAGCAGATACTGGTACACAAGCCTAGAGTGCCCTCTAGTGGCTGCCAGTGTGAAAATAACAAACATGGGAAATGATATATTGTAATATTTAAGTTGCAAAGTATAAGTTGCAAACGCAAATTTTACTCCTATGGTAGACGGTTATCTTTTATCGCAAAAAGATAAACAAACACAATTTGGTCTCCACCAAAACATTAATTCATTTGTAAACCGGCATTTATTTTTGTGGCAGATTCGGGTCTTAGGTTGGTATGCTACTGCTTACGAATATTCCACGATTACTTTTCTCTTGATTGCATTGGTCATTAGAAACCTTTCTGGTGTCCCTTCTGTAAAAGTCACTGACCTCAGTTTAGAACATTGTTATAACGCTGAAGGCTGTACACCTTTCTCTCTGCCTTAAAAAAATGATTTAACCTTTTCAGGCATTAGTAAAGAGGCCTTTAATGATGTCACTTAGTGACATTCACCAAAGGCAGGACTTAACATTGCATCAATAGGAGGCGACAGATGAGAATATACAGTTAAAAAAACACTTTTGTTTTGAAACCCGCAGCTGCATCCATTACTTGTGCTCAGTCCCTGGGTTGTATAAGGTAATTGTGGGCAGTCTGATGAGGACAGAGTGTCTACGTTTGTGTGTTTGAACACTGTCATGGCCATGATTGATTACAGTTATGGTTAACAGACAACAGTATTGATTTGTTTTTTTCCATGGAAGCCATGAAAAGAAAAAAAATCATTTGCGCTCTGTTGAAAAGACTGGTGCTGTTCATTTGCTTGTGACAACCTTCAACCTTACATTTTATAGCTGCTGTTTCTTTCTCTCAGTAAAATATTTTTTTAATGTTTATTGAGGAAAAAAACTGCTTATATATGTATATGCTTTGTTCTATCTGAATATTTTTCAAACTGAGCATTTTGTTTGCTTAGTCCATAACTCTGAGAAGGTGAAATTAACAGGTAAACATTGAGTGGCCTGGGTTGAACTTTAATTTATAGTTTCCATACATCCTTTCTTGTTTTTCTGTTGTACCATCAAATCTACAAACTAATTAATGAATTTTTCCCCATTTAATGTAATAAAAAAAAAACACTTAACTTAAGGCGTTTTGAAGAAGTGGTGATATTGATGAACGTGATCTTCGTGATCCACACAGCTGGAATCGAACCTCTGACCTTTTGTTGGCCCATAATTTATACACCGTTCTTTGGTTTCTCCAATTTCTTCCGTAATACAAGTTATATTAATGTCTGTGTAAATGAGTAAAATAACACATCAGTCTACATAGGGATATTTCCAAGTTCATACAATGCACTTGGTTGAATTCCACTATTATTCTCCCTATTTGTAACTAATAGGAACAGACTTCTGAGTCTTACTCTCCTGTCAAACTACATCACCCACTCTCACAGGAGCAAACTTCATCCAAATATTGCATAAACCTGGCTATGATGCAGCATAAAGGCTGCATCACAGCAGGTGAGCAGGAGAAAGGCATGCTGAGCCGAGAGTTGCTGTGGCAGCATCTACTGTCGTTATGTGCCTGTGTCAGTGAGCTTCATTGTTGTGTCATTGTTCATCAGCAGCGTCTCTCTGATTGTATGAAGGGAAGGAGGCCAACCCCTGTAGGCTTCACAATGGAGCTGCACCAGAGGGACCATCAAGTGTCTCATTTTGACAAAAAAAAATCCTATTGATTTAAAAAAAGCCAGAAATGTGTTTATCTCTCAAAGAACGCCACCCGAGTGTCGAGTTTAAACTAAATGAGGAAAAGAACGGGCTGGGTTGATTATTTGTTGTTGGCACCTGTCATCAATGACATGACGTTCTATGCTTCTTCACCTGCAATCATCAAAACATAACAGTTTCCCCAGTGTGGGATCAATATGGTTCAATCTAATCTAAGAAGAAGGTGGTTTGACTTCTGGTCGTTTGTTTTTTTTTTCTCACTGCACAGTTATCTTTCCACTGCAGTCACGTCACCCTCGGTGAGGCAGATATGGTGTCTTGGTTTTTCCCTCTGCCCTCATCTGATTGTTGGTTACTGATCTTACTTCAATTCTGGCAGAAAATCAGCCTGAGGCTTAACTGGCGTTACCAGTGTGGTTGATGTAATATCCAAGCCAAAAGGTCTGGTAAATGGACGCCTGGGTCCTGCCTTTTCTATCAGATTTACCTATCAATTACAGAGAAACACAGTTTGGCTAAAGCTCAAACACCACCTGCTTAAATAACATATGCTTTAATGGAAAATAAGGAAGGCGTGTCTTAGCAGTCAGTGGACTGGCGGCTTGAGTCCCAGGTCCAGCCAGGCTGTGGTAGACTGAGCAGGGAGCAACCCTCGGCATTTGAATTCATTTTAGGTCTGACTGCGGGTAAGGTTTCAGAACCTTACTTTGGGCTGATTACTTTGTGTATTATTATTATGAATCTTTCTAAGACATTTATTTATTTATTGGAGATGCATGTCAATCCCTAACACTGAATCCACATGCAACAGCTGCTCTGTGTGTGTGTATATATATATATATACGTATATATACACTGTATACATGCAGTATATATATATACACAGTTTATCTCAGAATCGAAGGTCAGGGAGATGTCTGTGCATCATCATCATCATGATGGTTCCACTGTTTCCATTCTGCTGTCTTCTCACCCACAAACAGAGGGTTACACCGCCCTTCGTTTGGCACAATCCTCCACACATGACAGTTAATTTTCTGCATGATCTCCCAAAAATTCCAGAGGATCTTATGGACAAATACCATACAGCAATAACCAACTAATGCCATTTTTGGGCGAACCCAATTAATCTTGCTCTCCTGGTTGAAGGAGTGGAGGAAGTCCTAATGCATTAATAAAAACCAGCAAATGATCTATAAGGGATTCCACAGCTGGCTGCGCCCTCATTACCCATGGTGCAGCGAGGTCTGAGCATAGGTCTGTATCAAATGAGCTGGGAGGGAGATGGAGATGTGTGTGAAATGGCAGATTAATGCCAGGTTCAACCACAGGGAGAGGGTGAGCAGTGCTTTAAAGGTTAAAGGTTAAAGGTTAAAGGTAGTGCTTTGGAAAATGATCTTGAAAAACAATCAGCCAATAAATAATAATTTATTTATATAAGAAGTTATTCTTTACATAGTATTATAGTATTATAATTGACTGGTATTCTATAAAAGACTGCAGCAAGTGTTAAAATGTTGTTTTAATCTTTTAGTGAATTTGAAAGTTGATATTTGGCTAAGGTCTTTAATTGAAACTGCATGACTGATTTTTTAGTTACATTTTACACAGCACTACTATCTATATGTTTTTTTATATCATTAACAAAGAGATAATAATCGCATTTATCAATCATTCAAGATGTCTTTTTGGCGAGCTCTAAGCTACAGCTTTATTTAATTTTTGCTTGACTACTTTATCAAACCACACATTGCTGTTTTTGGTTTACTTCCTAAATCAATTTGTTATATTGTTGGCTACCTGGATTTTTTTGTCTGCCTCTCATTTTGGTCTTTGAAATACATTTCTGAACCATTCCAGATGCAGTAAATAACACCTTTATCTCCTTGTTTTGCCACAGATCTGGACAGATCTTCTTGGAAAACCTTGTGCGTGTTGCATAGTTGAAGTATTTAGTAAATGTGTTTTGCAGCAGTTATTATACTGATGAAAAGGCCATTTAGTTGTTGTGTCTGTGCTGTGAAAATCCACTCTAGTTTCCCACCCTGGCTCCATTCATTTCTGTTCCCAGGTAATGAGAACACCGCAGAAGAGTTTTTCGTCATCGTAATGACAACGCAGAAGTTAAAATCCTTGTTTTCCTTACATCAATTGCCGTGTGTGTCGTTAATGATCTTTAGTAGTTTGGTCGCTCACGGAAGTCAGCAGACCGTCAGAACGCAGTACAAGTCGCAAAAAGGTGACGCCTGTTGTGCTCGATGCTGGGTGGTGTTTTTGTGTGTGTGTGTTTTGGTTCATATTTTGGCAGAGAATGAAAATCGATGAGGACTAAAACGAGTAGCTGGAGTACACGTGTCCTCTCTGGAGAGGCTCAGGAAGCAGCTATGTTCCCACAGCTACAGTGTAAATCAGGGCAGTAAAATGAACGTCCACTTAACACTACAATTAATTTCAATTGATTTTCGACACCTGCAAAAACATACATGACATAGAACAGTGGGGTATGTCGATCCACTCGTATCTTGATTGCATTTCCCTATTAAAAAAAACTAAAAACCAATTAATTCGTTCCAGCCCCCCAGAAATATATTGTTAATTAATTTAATTAAAAATCTCGCTCTATCTAAACATCAAAAACATAGATATAAACACATATATTGATAATATAAAATAATAATAATCAAGAAAACATTTCATATTATTGTTATAAAAATAGGTAAAATATATCTGTTATGGATACAAAACTCCTGGGTAGAAGTTGACCCTAAACCCTAACCCAGTGAACGGCAACGTTAAAGCTCAAAAATCAAGGATGACACAAACATGATGCTCAACATGATTTACACAGCTGCGCATCCGGCTCCATTTGCATTTTCTCAAAGGAAACCCTATTTACTTTCAACCTGCCGTGCACACAGACCCCTGTAGAAGCTCTGGATGTTTCCCGTCCTTGCGTGTTGCATCATTTGCTTAATGTTGGCAACGCAGACTTTGATGAAATATTCATTGGTTATTTTAAAAAACAGTTGCTTGTTCAGTTTTTTTTTTTTCTCTCTCTCTCTTTTGGTCTTCATTTGCGTATTTGTGCTTCTCTAATGTATTCTAAAAATGAAAGGATTTCAGTTTCTGTCATTCTGCTTTCTGGTTTGATTTTCTGAGCTTCTGCTCGTCCTACTTCAAAATGGTGTTGTGTTTTTTGAAGGATCCAGTATTCTGAAAATCAAATGTTTTCTGCTTATATGTAGTTTACTGGAGGTCAACTTACTTCCTTTGGAGATTATTGTAGTTTAGAGGCTTGAGGTCAGTGCTACTTCCAGGTCTAGAGCAAAACTGGACAAAACAAGAAAGGGAGAGAGCCTGTCCTCGCCAGACTACCAAGAAAACACCAGTGAATTTTATTCTAACAGAACAAAGAAAAAAAACAGACAGGGTTGCTAGCAGTTTAGCTGAGTGTACAGCAGACATCAGATGTGCCAAATCATCCTTGAAAGTTTGGGGTTAATCTGGTACTTTTTATTCATATTATTTCACCCAAACATTCTACATCTACAACAACTACTGAACCAGCATTTCAGATTTTGAAAGGGAAATTGGAATTGATCAAACAAAGAAATCTGTTTACCAGTAATGTTGAAATCCTGCAGGTTACCTGGTTCATTGAACACGTTAACCGGATGCCTTTTTAACGGATGAATGCTATAAATGCTTTCTCTGAAGATCAGAAAGAACTAGGAGGAAGTTAATTATTAAAAACAGGAGGGCAATTAAATTGTCAACTCCTGAAGAAAGCTCCAGTCAGATGAAAGTTTTTAAAAGCAGGACTGATGTAGATAGTGTAAAAGGTTAGATGATGAAAGTGTAGCACAGTTCATGGGTTTTCTTAAATCCCTGGGCCTCCGTCGCCTACACCCTTCCTCCCTCCATATTCTCCACATGAAAATCCCCGTGCATAATGAAAAACACTTATAAAGGATACTTGTCTGCTGCCAAGATATCACTCTGAAACGAATTAAACATTGGAATAATTTTTCAAACGGCCCCAACAGAAAGACAGCATAAATGAAAAGAATGCCCAGGAGGAAAACAAAGACTCACCTACAGAAGGATCACTGTACACCTGACAACAATATAATCACAACACATAAAAACCTTACCTCCAGCTACATGTGCACATAGAATTATTGGGTTACATTGACTGTCATTTTTAATGTTTGTAATGTTATTAGCATCCTAAAATACAAAAGCCTCCAAGATGAAGTCACTGTGGTTGGATTTGATAAGGTAAAAATGCCTGGGGGGCCAACTGTTCTATATGTAAGACTTGATATTACATTATATAAAATATTTAAATGGCAACCAGGTGGTGTAATGCTATTAAAATTTATATCAGATTACACTATAAAAACACAAGGTGTTTCTAATTTCTTCCAAACATCTTTATTGCATTCAAACTATGCGGCTGCTACAGAACAAATATTATCAAAGTTAGGCTAAATGTTTTGAAAAGTCTTTAGGCTCATTATATCAGGGTAGAAATTGACGAAGGTAAGAAAAAAGCAAAAAACATGCAAACATGTTAGTCCATGAAAAAAATTTAAATAATCTGTGAATGATAGCTTGCAAAGAATCATAGTGAACAAATAAATAAATAACAAAGTTGCAAATACAGGTTATGTAAAATAAATAAATAATACATAGAAACCATTATGTTGCTGTACATCGTAAAAACTAAGTAAGTTGACAACTTCTTTAAGGGCCATATTGGGCTCGTTAATTAATTTAATTAAAAATCTCGCTCTATCTAAACATCAAAAACATAGATATAAACACATATATTGATAATATAAAATAATAATAATCAAGAAAACATTTCATATTATTGTTATAAAAATAGGTAAAATATATCTGTTATGGATACAAAACTCCTGGGTAGAAGTTGACCCTAAACCCTAACCCAGTGAACGGCAACGTTAAAGCTCAAAAATCAAGGATGACACAAACATGATGCTCAACATGATTTACACAGCTGCGCATCCGGCTCCATTTGCATTTTCTCAAAGGAAACCCTATTTACTTTCAACCTGCCGTGCACACAGACCCCTGTAGAAGCTCTGGATGTTTCCCGTCCTTGCGTGTTGCATCATTTGCTTAATGTTGGCAACGCAGACTTTGATGAAATATTCATTGGTTATTTTAAAAAACAGTTGCTTGTTCAGTTTTTTTTTTTTCTCTCTCTCTCTTTTGGTCTTCATTTGCGTATTTGTGCTTCTCTAATGTATTCTAAAAATGAAAGGATTTCAGTTTCTGTCATTCTGCTTTCTGGTTTGATTTTCTGAGCTTCTGCTCGTCCTACTTCAAAATGGTGTTGTGTTTTTTGAAGGATCCAGTATTCTGAAAATCAAATGTTTTCTGCTTATATGTAGTTTACTGGAGGTCAACTTACTTCCTTTGGAGATTATTGTAGTTTAGAGGCTTGAGGTCAGTGCTACTTCCAGGTCTAGAGCAAAACTGGACAAAACAAGAAAGGGAGAGAGCCTGTCCTCGCCAGACTACCAAGAAAACACCAGTGAATTTTATTCTAACAGAACAAAGAAAAAAAACAGACAGGGTTGCTAGCAGTTTAGCTGAGTGTACAGCAGACATCAGATGTGCCAAATCATCCTTGAAAGTTTGGGGTTAATCTGGTACTTTTTATTCATATTATTTCACCCAAACATTCTACATCTACAACAACTACTGAACCAGCATTTCAGATTTTGAAAGGGAAATTGGAATTGATCAAACAAAGAAATCTGTTTACCAGTAATGTTGAAATCCTGCAGGTTACCTGGTTCATTGAACACGTTAACCGGATGCCTTTTTAACGGATGAATGCTATAAATGCTTTCTCTGAAGATCAGAAAGAACTAGGAGGAAGTTAATTATTAAAAACAGGAGGGCAATTAAATTGTCAACTCCTGAAGAAAGCTCCAGTCAGATGAAAGTTTTTAAAAGCAGGACTGATGTAGATAGTGTAAAAGGTTAGATGATGAAAGTGTAGCACAGTTCATGGGTTTTCTTAAATCCCTGGGCCTCCGTCGCCTACACCCTTCCTCCCTCCATATTCTCCACATGAAAATCCCCGTGCATAATGAAAAACACTTATAAAGGATACTTGTCTGCTGCCAAGATATCACTCTGAAACGAATTAAACATTGGAATAATTTTTCAAACGGCCCCAACAGAAAGACAGCATAAATGAAAAGAATGCCCAGGAGGAAAACAAAGACTCACCTACAGAAGGATCACTGTACACCTGACAACAATATAATCACAACACATAAAAACCTTACCTCCAGCTACATGTGCACATAGAATTATTGGGTTACATTGACTGTCATTTTTAATGTTTGTAATGTTATTAGCATCCTAAAATACAAAAGCCTCCAAGATGAAGTCACTGTGGTTGGATTTGATAAGGTAAAAATGCCTGGGGGGCCAACTGTTCTATATGTAAGACTTGATATTACATTATATAAAATATTTAAATGGCAACCAGGTGGTGTAATGCTATTAAAATTTATATCAGATTACACTATAAAAACACAAGGTGTTTCTAATTTCTTCCAAACATCTTTATTGCATTCAAACTATGCGGCTGCTACAGAACAAATATTATCAAAGTTAGGCTAAATGTTTTGAAAAGTCTTTAGGCTCATTATATCAGGGTAGAAATTGACGAAGGTAAGAAAAAAGCAAAAAACATGCAAACATGTTAGTCCATGAAAAAAATTTAAATAATCTGTGAATGATAGCTTGCAAAGAATCATAGTGAACAAATAAATAAATAACAAAGTTGCAAATACAGGTTATGTAAAATAAATAAATAATACATAGAAACCATTATGTTGCTGTACATCGTAAAAACTAAGTAAGTTGACAACTTCTTTAAGGGCCATATTGGGCTCCTGGAGCCCGATGTTCGACACACTTATTGTTCAAAGCCCAGTATTACACCAGGGGGAGCTGTTTTCATCTATTCTAAAAATTTGCCTGATTTCTTGTAAGGTTTGGCATCATTTCATGTTTGACTTGTCATGGAGAAAAATCCCATTTGGTAAATCTTTACATCTTCTGCTCCCCCACAGCTCACCTTCCTCCTCCTCACCCTCTTTCTGCCTATGTTTTACATTCTCACCCATCTTCTCCTGTTTCTTCCTCCCACTCCTCTCTCTTCAGGGTGACTGATAGTGATAAATATAATCAAAAGTGACAGCTTCAGCTGTTGTGACTGCACAGGCTAATGTATTCTTACTGCAACATAGTTCATCTGTAAATACCTGTTTATTCAAACCATACAGTTGTGCCGCGGAATAAAAGGTACACATAATGCAAGTTGTACTTCTTAAAATGGCATAAATGTGAACATTCCATCTCCTGGGATAAAAATACTGTTGTCAATCCATGTATATGGCTTACTGTCTTGAAGTTCAGCAACTTCTCTGTCTTTTTTATATAAATAGACATATAAATGCCTCCAAAATTGAGCAACAATACCAAGAAGCTACACGAATAACTTTAAATTAGCTTGTACTTAGCAAACCATCAAATTTACCTCCAGATGGTGCAAAAAGCTAGATGCTAGTCATACAGTAATATAGGTAAGAATAGCTGCATTTTACTCAAAAGACCAATGTTAATATTTAGTGAAGCTAATACAACTATAATAAATCCCGCTTTGGCCAAAGAGCTAAACGTTAGCCCAGGGACTGCACTAAAAGCTATCGTTTTAAAATGTACATAAAATGCAAACAGAGACTTCAGGCCACATGAAACATTTTCATTTGCAGTGAGCGGTCCTCCGTCAGGACTTTAGAAGCGCTTAGCACAGAGCGCTAGTGACTAAACGTCAATCATGTCCTCTAACGTCATTGCTGTGCTTTAGCTGCAAACCTTGTTTGTACTCTATCAAGCACGGCTAGCCATTAGCAGCAAAGGGACAAAGAGGTTAAAACATGACTTGTGTGCAGAACACAGCAGCCGCGGCTGTGTCCACAGATTACGATTGACTATGGCGGTCCGTAGCCTATTTCATTTCTTACTAAAAGGAGGAAGGTGATATTTAATTGAGAGTAAAGACACTGATCGGCCAATGGGATCATTTTTCATTGAGACGGAATCTAAATTGAATCCAGGGGAAGGTGTTCCAGATTAGAAATCGATCAAAACATCGAGACCCTCCCTTGTTGCTCAGTGGAAGTACAGTGTTGTAAGTCTGGTCAGTCTTCTTCTCTAAAATGAAGCTCCAGCTTTAGTCCCTAACACAAATAAGACACCGAGTCCAAGATGGAGAGCTTTTTTCCTGAACATGGCAGCAGGGCTTAGTATCTGTCAGCAGCTGGGCTTCACGTACACCGATCTATTAATCACAAGCCCACCGTTGGAGAGTCTAGTCTGGGTGGAAGGTACAGTGCACGTCTTACTGGATTTTCTTACGTAGTATTTTGTCAAGACATCCTGCAGTTATACTTTGTTCCAGCACGGAGACTTTTTTTGAAGATGCCTCAACCTGCGTTTACAAAACTGAACATGTTCTTTAATCTCAAAGACATAATGTATTTACGTGTAAGTGTTCAAATGGACTTCTACCCTAACAGAGACCCTAGTTCCAGGGAAGAAAAAGCCTTATAAAATGATACCATTTCAGAGAAATGCCCCAGTACTTTAATAGGTATCACATCAGACCTTTGGACATTTTTCCATATTTGTGAGAGATGTTTTATGGCTTTAGAAAGATGATGATGAAAACTGATGTTTCTTGACATTTTAAGGAAGCGCTTCAGTAACCTTTTCACCCGAGTCCAATGAGACGTGATGCTTTGTGGAGCTTTTGTAATCAGAAATGTTTGCTGCAGGATGCAACTCAGTGGATCACTAGTAAATCCTACTACAGCGGTTGAACTTTGTTTTGGAGTAAATCAGACTCACCTGTGTAAAGACTAGTATTTCATGTTTTGTTTTGTTTTTTTTTTTACATCCGAACATCTGGTATTTGGCCAAGAATTTGCAGACACATCTCCCTCTACATGTGGTAGAGTGTGGTCTTAAGCAGGTGGGTTAGATGTGGCTAGTTGTTGTACTTGGTGAATTGATTTCCTCTTAGGAAATAAATCCAGTGTCACAGCAGGAAATGATTGAGGCTCCAAATGATTTCTAAATTCCTCCCTCGCTCTGTGTCCCTTCAGCAGGGGTCTGTGCCCGTGCTGAACAGTAACACTCCTTTATTTCCTTGTGTGGTATTCCTATTGAATAAAACAGCCAATAATCAATCGTGACGTCATCAGCAGAGCATTTCTCTTCTCTGACTTAGCTTTTTATATATATCCAGTTGTGAAGGACGCTTGTGTTTAGCTCTGATTGACGCAAAACAGACCAATTACTGAGAAGTGGTGAGAAAATGATGACGTTACTGTTTAGGGAGTGGGACTGAGGTGATACATTGCTGCCATCTAGTGTTTCCAGTAAAGTGTAGGAGGTAAATTTGAACTGTTAAAAACCTGTAATTAGTCTGACAATTCAGCCTATACTTTTCATCCTTTCATCCTCTTATTTTATCTCCTTTCTCTACTTCACTTATCTATCGAAACATGTAATGTCTTATGTTGACCACAGGGTCACACTGTGGAAGGGTGATTAGTGTTCTCGCCTTATTGTAGGAATATCACAATTCCGAGTTCTGCCTCCATGTGAAAGTCCTTTTGTATGGAGTTCTCACTGTGGGTTTTCTCTTCTTACTCTAACATTTATCCTCCCACGGTCCAACCGCATTCCGGATTACAGCAATTAACTCTAGCTAACACTACATTGACTAAAGTTGTGAACGTGAGTGAGAATGGTTATTTAACTTTGTTTTAATGCTGCCTTGTAATAACTTTTTCAATTCAAATGTTTCAAAGATTCCATGTTATCTTCGCACAACTCTCGCTAATCCTCCTGCTTTTTATGTTGCCATGTCTCAACATCTTCTTTTTTTTTGTTAACTTTGTGTTCTATATCCAACAAATCTACCTGAGAAACTTAAAGGTAACCCTAGATAACATTCAGCCATATATATTGACATGATTTTCATCAGAATATTCAGAACATACATTTAAAAAATGTATTCAAGTATTGTTTATTTTTCTCCTTATAATGATCAAAAAGGAAACGTGAGCTTACACATGATCCTTGAAATGACACGCAAGCCTTAAGTGAGTGACGAGTACAGACTTAAAAAGAATGCATTGTACTTGAAATAATTTTTTGAGCAGAGTTGTAAAAAAAAAAAAAAAAGTAATGCATTGTACTTGAAATAATATTTTGAGCAGAGTTGTAAAAAAAAATAAAAAAAGAAGTCACACAGTGTTAGTCTTTGCAACATACGCAGGCTGCCACAGGAGGCGCCACTAAGTATGTGGTTCCTCCGGGGCTCCATCCCAGGACCTTCTATGTGTAAGGCAGGCGCAATAACCGCCACACTATGGAACCACATAAAGATAGTGGCAGAAACGAACACGTTCTTAAATCCTTGGGTCTTCACATTTCACAGCTTTAAGAAAAAAGTCACAGGTTTGGTCTGTTTTCTGGAGCAGAACAAAGTCACAGGTTTGGTCTGTTTTCTGGTGCAAACATCTGATCTGCAGTTGCGTTGCTCTTTCTTTTCTGCTTTCACCTCTAAAGTTCAGTCAAGGAAACAAAAACAGCTCACAGATGTCCTTTGGCTATAATTATACAAGAAGTATTGCAAATCTCTTAACATGTGGAAAAAAAAGACTAATGCCTTAATTACTGGGAGCAGCTGAGTGTGGTGTCTGATGTGTTAATTAGTTAAGTAAAAAAAGCAAGTAAAACAAAAAACAAAAAAAAACAAATGTGTCAGAAGGAGTCAGAGCCAGAAAGTTCAGAGTCTGTGTCTCTGAATTATAATTTGTTACAGGTTAAAGGTGTTTCCATGGAGTAGTTGATTAAACATTTAGCTGTTTCTGTATTTACATACACCTTGTATTTTCTTGCTGCAGCTTGTACTAATAATACTGAGGATCGTGTTCTTCTGCAGTCCAGCTCCCTGCCCCTGACATTACTGTTAAATGTCGACAAGGCAATAAAGTGTTTTATTCTCTTTTTGTATATTTTTTAAACAGTGCTGCATCATTTGACTTTCACTCCCTTTGAGTTTTTACTCAGGTTCGTAACATGTTTTTCACACCTCCGTTTTCACGGTCAAGGGTTTTCATGATGCAAACAAGTGTCGACTTTTTTTCCTACGACTTTGGTTATTTTTACCTGCTTGAATGTTATATAATCACAGGAGACAGCTTTACATAAGTGCACGACTCTCAGGTGGGAATAGTCGGAAATAGCATTAAAAAAAAAACAGGCAGAAACGCACGGCTTCCACATCTTCTACAGGTAGATTTCTGTAGAGAATTGTAATGCCCTGCAGTTCTACACATTTTCTCTTAAACCCACTAGTGTTCAACCTTTTTTTAAATAATTTAAACTCTCAGAGGAGGCGACACGGTGCATGAGTGGTTAGTGATCTTGCCCTACAGCGAAAAGATTACAGGTTTTATCCTGTTCAGTTCACATACTGTGCAATCGCAAGACTCTATAGATTGATATTTATTCAGTTTACAAACATTGTACATTCATTCTGTGTAATAAAACAAAAAAAACATTTTTTTTATTTATCCGGTTAGAAAACTCAGCAGCGTGGACTTTATTATAAGGCAATGAAGCGCTTTTTAAGCTCCTGCGGACCTGACAAAATGACTTAGAGGGCCACATTTGGCCCACAGACCTTGAGTTTGGCAAATGTGATTAAGTACATAAAAACATCAGAAGAGTCTGACTTACACTTGGGAGCCATAATGATGGGCAAAAAGTTCCCAGAAAAAAAAAAAACAACTAAATGAAAGACGGTGAATGTAGCACAATCAAATGCATGTCGTACAACCGGTGAATATAAACAAAGACGTCTTCCAGGTATAGCGTCATGAAACAACGTATTTGTCCACTCAGCTCTCAAAGAACTTCCGGTGGTTTTAACATCGTACGTTGGAATGAATTTCTTAATAAATTTATAGGAGATGATGACGTAACCACAAGGATGTTGTGAACAGAGCGCCCCCTGTATATATGTACATATAATGTATATTGAACCAGTAAAATACTGGTCAACTGCCCAGTGTGAGACTGTTTCCCCTAGGCTAACGTGTTTTGTCAGATTTTTAATGAAACTCCGACCCACTATTTCAGCTTTCATTTTGAATCAGATTTAAAAAAAAAGAATTCCTAATTGTCTGCAAAATTATTATATATGTATAAGGTATTTTGTTAAGACTGAAGTCAGACTGTGACATGTCAAATGGTGAATTCAAACCCATTAACAGCATGGATTTATTCTCAGCCCCATGTGTAAAAATCCCCTTGTTTCCTTCACACAGACAAATGAAAGCTGTGACTTCTGATGTTCACTTATGACTGAGGGCGTTCACACGCTCCCCTCCACTATCACCTTGTCACAGCTTAAACCACCTCCGCTCTGATTTTCTCAGTTCCCTAACGGAGTGACAGCTGCGCGGTGTGGAGACCTTTGTGCACAGAGACAATTTGGACACAAAAGCCCCATAATTAGGCAATTATGACAAAAACAGTCTCAAACAGCACTAATCCATTTATCCACTTTATCACAAAGAGAGTAGAATGTAATTCTGTGTAATGGATTGAATTTAGGGAGCAGCACCTTATTAAATGTTCAAAAGTCAGAATGTCTGAAATTAATTTGGTCTTGAATTAAAAAGTCTGTTTCATCTAAATGCAAAAATAAAAATAAAGCTCTTGAAAGACGGTGCTAATAAGAACAAGGATAATTAGTTGTTCCTCTGCTATCTTACAGCTCTTGCCCTGATTTTGATGAAGCTTTTTCTAATTGTGATGATCTCTGTCTATAGAGTAAATATGTTTGTATGTTGTGTTGTAATTATATTTGTTTATTTCTCGTTATCCTGTAGCTATTTTTATGATATTTCGCAGTGTTTTTAGCTTTCCCTTGACCAGCTTACTATATGCATTTTTTATCATAATTTTTAATTTACTATGATTTGATACATTATTATTATATTCAAAGTAGTAGTACTAATATCAGTATTGGCATTAGTATTTGTTTTCTATAGTTACAGTGCTTGACTTTATCTTTTTTAATCAGGGAGGAATAGTTGCATTCAGGCTCAGTGTTAGCCAGACAGCTCATGGCTAATCAACACTTGTTTTTGTTCTTGTTTCATTAGCTGACTCTGAGCTACTTTTCACGCTATGATTTATGCTAATTTTAAAGGTCAAAAAGCTGTTTTGTTTTGTTTTTGTGCATTTCAAGCATTGAATTTCACCTTTTGGTTGGTAGCCTTTGAGGCCAACCTTCTTGACCTAGTGCCTTTGTTATTTATTAAATTCTTTGCTAAATACCTGTTTGTCACACATTTATCTAACTTTAATTTTATTTTAATTTTTATCATATCAACAGGAACTTTCACATCAATGCCCAATAGTTGAATAAATTAGAAAACACTATATATTTCTGTAAAAAATACATATTGTTCTGTGTTTTCTTTTTTTAAAGTTGTTTTATGTAACTGTAGGTTTTTTTTATGCCCTTCATCATGGCCCCCAAGCATAACTCTGACTCTTCAGATGTTTTATGTCCTACATTATGATGTTACCACTGTGTTAGCGACATAGGTACTAATGTGATTCTAGGACTCGCTGCAGGAACTGAACTGCGACGTATGTACAGCACCAGCTGCTTTCTTTTCTCTGCTGCTAGTTTGTCTCTTGTTGTTTAAATGAAACCAGAGTTCTAGTGATACCTCAGCACTGTTTCTGCTTGTTCCCTGTGACTCTGATTTAGCCTGATGTTTATGGAACCTCGCCTCGCTCCCTTCTGACGTTGTGTCTCCTGCACTTTGAGTTCCCGGTGAACTCCAAGTGAACGAGCAAATACATTATCTCCCACCTCACAGGCAGAGCAGAGACTTGGACCACAGCTGTGTGGAGGCTGGATCCTCTTCCTGCCAGTTACTCAACATCATTTGTAGGTCCTTTAATCAAATTTTCCAACGCTCTAGAGCTCGACAGGGCAGAGGGTGAGCGGATTAAGACATCCTCCTTCCTCCATGGATGCAATGAAAGATCAATTGATACGATCAAAATATAAAGGGGGCCGCATACATGGTGGCCATTTACTGTACTGCACTGTACTGCACTGTACTGCACTGTACTGCACTGTACTGCGGCTTCAGGTTTTATTAGAAAGCAGACGCAGCACCATGGCTTCAGCAGCTTCACTCTGTCTTTTAAGGAGAATGCATTGTTTTTCTAACAGACGGCGGTCTCTGTGGTGCAGCAGATCAACACGGAGCACAGGCCTCTTCAAATGTGATTTGGCTGATATAAAAAGAAACACAGCAGCAGTGTTAAACACTTGAAATGCCTCCTGTACTGTGAGCGTTTTCCGTTTAATCTTAGCTCTCTTGAGTTATCCCTGGAGCTCTACAAGGCTGAAGGAGACGGAGGAGTTGGAGAGCGAGAGAGGTTGATGTTTCAGCTCAGGCTGGATGATGGCAGAATGCCGTTGAGCAGAGCGAATCAGAAATATTTGCCCAGGTTTTCATCATTAGATGACAAAAAAATGTGTGTTCTGTGGGGTTCATAAGTGATGTTTGTATGAGTAGAAAAAAAGATGAAATCCACCCCAGTCGTCTCATTTGTAATTGTGTTCCTTCTGTGGTTTTCATTTAACGACTAAAAAAACTAAACAAACCAGTTAGCAGCTCATTTAATCCCGCCAAAGAGAGATTGTGCTCTTTGAAAAAATGACTTGTAACATGACATATTTGGGATAATTGGCATTTAGTTTGTGTTGATTAGATAATTTGAGTCCCATGTCATTCAGTTCACTCGTCACAGTCATGAAGGCGCCACTGTTTGTTGTGGTTCGTCATTTAATCCATTGTTTTAGAGAGCATGCATTTTCTGGAGAGTAATAGACAAACAGGCAGAGTTGTTACAAGCTCACAGAGAGTAAACAAGTGAATTGATTTTCTACGACTTCTCTTTTATCGGCTGCTGCTAGCTGTCGGTCCATTAGCTGCACATTACAAATAAACAGCTACTTCATCACAGGCTTTTTTTTTTTTTTTACAGAGTTACAGCCAGGAAAACAAACAGAAATCCCCCAATGATTCCCTGTCTGAATGTCTGCCTATGTGAGTCAGACAAATCATCACAGATGATTGACTGGAGTCATTGTTGTAATGGCTGCTAACTTAGCATTTGGCTTGGAAGTCGAAGACAGGAAGACGCTTAAATGTGTTATTTTATTCTTAATATTTGTAGCCCACACACCCATCTTGTCCCAAGTCATAATTTACAAATCTAACAATATGTTATACTATACTACAAGTAATACCATTAAGGATGTCAAGGATGTCATTTTTTCATCAATAAGAAGAAATGAAGAAAAAAAATTCAAAAAAAGTCCATAGATTTCTATGAAGAGAGTTTCTACAAGAGTCTGTTCCCACACTTTTATTTCCTCCATCCAATCCTGCATTTGCAAACATAAGTCACTGTATGAAAGAGATGGCTGTCATAACCGATACAAATGAAACTGTAAATATCATAAGGGATCATTTTTGACCTGCTCACACAGCATGAAATTCTAATTTTATAAATGTCAGAGTGATTTACGTCCAGACCTAGATTAAAAACTTCGGAGTTCAGTTTCTAAACTTTAGCCGTGGAGAAATTTGTATTCTTTACATTCTCCTGGAAGAAAATCACAAAAGAGCAGAATGAATGACTAACCCTATAATTACAGCCACTCAGGTGGCTTTAAATCACAGCGGAACTATATCCCGCTGTCGAACAAACGTTAATTCTCCATTTCCTGGAAGAATGCCTGTGTGTTTTCGTTCATGTTTCATGCAGCAGGTCGTGGTTTTTTCACTTGATGTTCATTTAAGGCCTTTTTCCTGGTACTGGTGTGAGGAGGAAATGGTGAGCGCTCTCATTTCCACGCCGTTTGGGTTGCCCTCGATTTAAGCTTTAGTGGCTGGATTTAGACAGTGTAGATTAATAAAGAAAAATGGCAATTTAAATTTAAATGACTGAGTTCTTTATAGATAGATAGATAGATAGATAGATAGATAGATAGATAGATAGATAGATAGATAGATAGATGGATAGATAGATAGATAGATAGATAGATAGATAGATAGATAGATAGACAAGATTGTTATATCGCCACTTTTTAAAAAATATTATCACCTGAGTCCGGATAGCATTGTGCGTCTGTCTCCAGTGTTCACAGTGCATGTGCCGTCTGCAGCCTACAGAGGTCAGCACTCACACACAAGTGATTGATGGTTTAAGACATAAGAGGCCATACTTCATGTACGTAAATGAAGATTCGATGAACTCCTTCTTCCTCTAGTGGACAAGATGGAGGCTTACAGCTTCACTGCAAAAACAGTCCCGATAGTTTCACGTTCTCACTAAAGGTCAAACAAATACAATGCAAAATAATAATAACTGTTAAAAAAAAAATCACTGTGCACTGTGTGTCTTTCTATGGTTTTCTGTCACACAGAAAGTTTTGGAACTCTCGTGTTCTAAGTCACGTCTCAGTACTTTCACAACAACTCAGAAAAACCGCCCTGACCAACAAATCCTTACAGAAAACCATCTCATTCAAGTTATCACATTTTTTGGGCTCCATCTGCTCCGGTCGGTTCTCATGGCAACCCTCAGCAGCTGTGTGGTGGGAAAGGTTCACTTCACACTTCGCCCTCCCACACACACACACACACACACACACACACACGCCACATTCGTACTTTATATAAATTACAAACAGCACATATGGGGGGTTTTTTCTGTCCATCTAAAGACCTTAAACAGTGCATCACATCTCCACTGTTGCCTTAACTTTGACAGACTCACACAAACAACCATACACAGCTCATATGATGTGATTTTAAGTTCTGTTTTTGCTGTGCTCTTTAGCTATTTTGTGGCAAACATTGCCAAACTTTTCACAGTTTCTGGAATGTTCAATAGTTTAATACCTCGTCTTTCAGTTCAATTAAGTAATTTTAGCTTTAATTCAGACTCTCGAGGGTACGTTATAGTACACCTTGGTTTACATCAGCTAAGTTGATTTATGTTTTTCTGCAGCCCATTTCTTAAACCTTCGTAACTTTCTACTTACCAATATTTTATTTTTCTTTCAAGTTACCTAAACAGTATTTCTAATTTTTTAGCTTTTACCTTTTTTAATGACTCATAGCTCTTTGGTGGCTAAGTTTTAGCTCTTTTTGGGCATTAGTTTCCGGTTGTATTGTTTAATGGCATACTTTTCTTTACTATGAAATAACTTAAAAGGCACTTATTTGTGCTCTGGAAGCAACTTGGACATTTTTTTCAGACCTAAATAAAAGTAACTACATTGACACTTTTAAACTACAATACTTTTAGATAAAGTATTTTATACTAAAGTGAATTTTACTCTAAGTATCTTAATTGTGAGCATGCTTCTGGTTCTTAAAAGGAAATCTCTTCAGATATTTTCTGTGGGTTGTTTCATCTGCAGCAACCGCTGGTCTCCAGATAGTGATGACAAACAGTGTGCAAAAGAGAGCGCTTTTTTCCTTTTTATGTAAAAGTATCCATTTCATTTCCTCCCCTTCATTTGGATAATTCTATGCTGATCTCCAGGCAGTTGGAATTCCGTCTTCTTTAAAAACAACTGGTGATCTGTGCAACACTGGTAACTCTATACCCTCGCATGAGATTGTTGTATAATTCCCATGACTACATCCTGTGGTGTGTGAGAGACTTCACGGTGGTTGTGAAGCCTCAAGGCACTTTTCTGCAAAAGTGTGGCAATTGATTTGGCCTGATATAAAAGGTCAGACTGTAAGAAGCTGGCGCAGAAGACACCAGAGAAAGAAAGACAACAATGCCTGAGTGCTGCATATAGTGGAGACTCAGGCAAAACATGTTTTTTATCAGACTAAACAGTAACAAAGGATGAATATTTTGACAAACAATATATCTTTCCTATTTTCTTAGAGCCAGGGAATGAACTGTTTTGTCTTCCTATATCTCCAGTAATGAGGTCAGGTTCATTTGGACAGAACATATCTGGATCAGTATATAGGTTTTTCTCTAGATCCATGTCACCTGCTGTCCAGATTTGGAGTTGCAACAAAAAGCCTTTAGCCTGCAGCTCAGGGCGTGAAGGCCAGATCAACATAAACTGAAGTCTTTACTGTGTAACAAAGACAGAGGAGTGCATTACACTAATATCACACAAACTAAATAACTGTTCTGTGTTTGTTCCTTTGTTTAAAAAACAAGATGTTCCAGGAAAGAAAAAACTAAGTATGAAACAAATAGTGCACTTTTAGCAAAAGAAAAAAACAAAAAACAAACAAACAAACCTGAGGAACAACACTTGTTGAAGTCATAACACGTATTCTTCTTTTATTCACTATTTAGTTCACAGTACCTGCAACTGAATATGGAAGAGTTGACCTTTAGGTTGAAACACTTTTCTGGAGCCACTGAAACACTTTGTCTTTCCATCCAAATGTGACTTGTTTTGCTAAGGGCTAAATTTCACACTGTGTTGAACCAAATACAGGCCGAGGAATCACACAGAGGCAGAGTTTGTAATTTCAGGCTTTAATGAGTGTGAAACCTGTCCGGTTGTACCTCATTTGTTACTTAATGTGACGAAGAGGTGAGCGCTTGATTGTAGATTCTTGCCCACATTTGTACATATTTATACACATCTTCTACATATATTCTTCATTCCAGATTTGATCACTTTTCAAATACATCCATACACACACACATACACAGAGAGAGAGAGAGCAGACTGCCATCTGTTCTCACCAGTCACAGTTCCTCGGCACCTTCTACAGTCTGGAACACTATCACTGACTCACTTGTCTCTGTCTCACTTTATCTCTCAGACATCCACCGTGTCCAGAGGACCAGACTGATACTGCAGTAGTGCAGTGCCAGTGACTGTGACCTCACTACCCTGTCCAGAAAAACTGTCCAAAAATATCATTAATGTGCTTTAGCTCAAAGTTCTTAACACTTTTGACCGTGAAGCCCAATGTTTCTAATACAGAGAGCCTCGGTAGTTTGGATTAGTCAATAATAAACTACAACCACTTACAGTTTGAAGAGCATAAAGCTTCATTTGACTCGTCTAGAAATTTGGTCCGAACTTAATCACCTGGATAAAATTACTATACTCAAGCCCCTCTGCTTCAGTCCTTTCCGACTCTCAGCCCTCACATCCCTTCAACCTTTATCTAGGAACCCATCAAGTGCATCCTATAAGCCCTCTAAGCTTTGACCTAGCCATAGAGCCATTGGCCGTAGCAGTTCATAGTTGGAGGAATGGAGTTGAACATTAGGTGGCGTTATACGCAAAATACCTGTCAAGTTTCATCTTGCGATAGGATTGTATTTGAGTGTGTGTGCGTTTACGTCGTTGTCAAGAACCAAAGGTTGCAGACATGATATATGAGTGTGGACGTTCTCCCACTGATCAAAAGCTGAGACGTTAGAGGAAAGTAGAACCAGCGTAACGACCGCATGTCAAATATACGCAATTTCTGTTGTTTTCCATCCTCGTGGTTTGTTTGTTTCCCCATAAATGTTTAATTTAAACCATTACCAGTGTCGTTATCAGTCCAAACATTAGGATGTGGAGGGTGGGGTGGATGGGGGAAGGGTTCGCAATGGAAACTAGAAAAATGTTTTATTTTAAAATGAGAAAATCCCACTGCAAAAGCAACAACAAACAAACAAACAAACAAAAAACAGATGAGTGTTGTCACTGCCGTGCCTGTGGAGTTTGGATGATAGTTTGGTAAATGAAGCATGAAAAGTTTTTTTTTCAGAGGATCATAAAAGACATCTTCTAATGGAAGTGTATAATCATAATAGGTTTCAGGTTGATGTTAATACATTAACGACAACAACAACAACAACAAAGTCTACTTGTTTCATTTGCTGATATTGGAGTTGTTGCATTAGACCGAGTTTTCTGATTAGAATTTTTTTTCAGGTTTGGAAATGTTCTTTTTTTTTTTTTGGTTGTTTGTTTATCTGTTTCAGACCAAAAATGCTCCTGAATTATTTTTAGAATACATTTTTGTTCTCTTTAAATTTAATTTTTTTTTTTCAAATGATTTTCCTGGTTACTTGGTGTATTTGTGATGTTAAATTTTTTTGTTATTTTTACCTGATTGTTGACTGTTGTGTGCTTTCTTCTTTCAGTATTTGTTATACTTTTTTATATTGAGCCGAGAGCCAAGAGAACAAGTTAATCCAAATATCAAAAACAGTATAATTCCGACCGTGTACCAGGGTTGACCTCACAGGATATTGTTGAGGACAAATCCTCAATAGAAAAGGATTTGTCCCATTAAACGGCCGGTTTAATGTGGTCTTATATGATAAATGCAGCAACTAATTAATGGGTATTACATTACGACCTCCACACATAAACCATAATCTGTAATTCAAATACAGAGTCACATCCACTCAAATGTTGCAGAATCAAGGATGTGACGTCTTTAACCGAAGGCTGACTCCAGAATCCAGTCCAGCTGTTCACATAATTAGGTCATCTTTTTTTTTGTCCTCTGATAGAAGAGATACCTAAATGAAATCTAAGAGTGGCCATTTCCTGCAATAATTCATCATCTCCCTGTTTCTATCCACCTCTCTTCATCACCATTTAACAGTAAGAACTACTGGTCTCATTAATGGCTCCTCTGATTTTGTGAATCTCCTCCTACTTTGTCTCTGATTCTTGGGATGACTCCTCCGACACCTCTGTCCTTTTGACACCTTAGTAGTCCATCTCCACTCTCTTACTTTTCCAACTTCTTATCTCTGTTCCTTATTTTTCCCATTTTTATTATATTCTAATCCTCCCTTCGTGCTTCTTTAATCTCTTCACCAAGAGCTGCGGGCTTCCTGATGGCCCTTGGATAACTCTGACAGGGCATGAAACTGGAGATTCTGTGTTACGCTGTGTCTAATAGTGAAGCTTGTGCAAGAGGAGAAGCTTTAAGTTTTAATCAGTCCTTACAGGCTTACTGTTGCTGTACGTCACTGTTAAACCACCAGGGTTAGAAACCAAAGTTCAGGGAAGTGCTAAGGATTTTCCTCAAATTTTTAAAAATGGTGTGGAATAAATGGAAATATATCAACAACAAGGTTGAGGATGTTAGGAATCAATCATCACATATTTATATTTATTATTTTTTAGCAGTTTTATTTGTCCATCCAGCATCAATGATACGATAGACCAGTGGTTCTCAAACTGTGGTACGCATACCACCAGTGGTACGTGAGCGCTCGTGAGGGAAAATTCATATTTTCACATTTACGTAATCTTACGCAATTTTCAATTGAATAAATCTGAAACATACCCTGCACAATAATATAACATTTAGGAAAAATGTGTAGCTTCTTGTGAGATTACGAAATAGGATGTCTGGTCTTTTTATTTATTTACTTGTTTTTTGTTATTTACTGCAATACAGGTCTGTTGCTCACGTAAGCACAGGCAGCACGGAATCATGGGATCACTTGCAAGTTGAACCTGGAACGAGCAGGGGAATTCTAATGTTGGTCATTGTGGTGGTTCATTTCTTCAGTTCAGTTTATAAAACTTCATCTTTGACTTTTTGTCAAAGATGAAGTTTGTTTTGTTTACCTCACAACAAAGATGAGCTTTTTCACCTTAGCACTGACACACACACACATTCACTCAGAGGTGACCAGACTGGGTTTCCAGTCCTCATTAGTTTTCCAATTAGCTGCTGTCATCTGTCAACTCCACCCTGTTAGTTTGGACCACAGAGACGCCGCAGCTTCTTCTCCGTCCTGATTCCTCTCACTGGGAACAGGGCGACATCCTGTTGGCTTTTCAGGAGTCAGACGACATGAAAAGTGTCTCTCCTAAAGTTCGGTAAATGGGACATCGGACACAGTCGAACCCAGAAAGACCCAGATGATATGATAGAGTTGGTGACATTATCTTTGTCTGAGAGTTACGACCAATTGTTACGTAAGACTTCAGTTCAAACACTGGACCTGACATGAAGTCAAAGGTTTACGAGAGCATATTTCTAAGACTGGCAACTATTTTCTAGTGATAAAAAAAACACATTCAATAGCACAACAAACCATGGTTGTTAAGGGTGTGTGTGTCTGATTGTGTCCGTACATGCATATTCTCATGTTCACACACCTGTGACACAAAATAAATCATTATCTTCTTTACAGGCTATAATTTCAGAGTTGTCCCAGGCACCGGATAACAACACAAATACAAACAAACAAAAAAAAAACACAAAATGACACAACAGACGGGTATTGATTAAACTAAAATGTGTATAAAAGGCCAATTTCTCTCGCTCTCTTGCTCTATTTCAGCCTTGCTCTCCCCATGCTATTGCCATCTGTTCTGTTCACAATATAGTGGTTATTAGTTTTCCTTTTTTTTTCATAAACACCTACAGTGCAACAAACAGTTTTTTTTTGTTGTCTCTGTCTAATCACTAAAGTATGTTTTTGTGTCTGCCCTTCAGTGTGTGTGCCAGACGTGTTTTTTTTGGGTGAAATCTGGATATGACCTCGGTACAGAACAAATATTTTGATTTTTAAGTAAAGTTATAAATGTGAAAATTCAAAACCGTTTTTTGATTGTTTTTTTTTTTTAAGATAAATCTCCTTAAAGGTAAATGACACATTGTTAAGGCTGTAGAAATGAATGTTTATCGCTAAAAAAAAATAATGAATGGCTAAGCTAAATCAAATTAAAATAATTAATTAATACATGAAAAATCAGTCACTTTTTTTTTTTTTGCAATTTGTGTGCATTAGCATGCATTAACGAGGTTCCTGTTAGGTCTGTCTGTTTCCTGTTCCTGTTGTGTCTTTTGTGTGGTGTTAATCAGTGTCATCACGCTCACTTGTGTCTGTCATTAGTCTCACTGGTGTCCTTGGTATATATACCTCTCTCCCTCGATCTCTGTTCAGTTTGTTTTGTGTTCCTGTCCTGAGATTCATGCTCCTTGCCCTCTGTGAGTTCTGCAGCCCAGTGAGTGGTGTCGTTTTTAACCTTTGTGAATAAACCACCTACACGTAAAGAGACTCCCCTGGTACTGCATTTGGGTCCTGCCTGCTTCCTGCCATGTTGACACTTCCCCTTGATTTGCTTTGAAAAAACATATGGTGTAGAAGCATTTGTTTGGTACACATTCATATTTGTATTGAACATCCTGTAACAAAAGGTCAGGAAAGGCCAAAGTTCAGCTGCATCAAAGTTGAATCCTGAGGACAAGAGAAAAGTCTGCTTTAGAACCCCAAGGGTCTAAGTGAGGTCTGAATTAAATTCTTGGGATTTAGAATTAAAGTCTAATTCTTTTTTTAAAGATAACTTCCAGTTGAGTGCCTGGGATTTTTAAGTCTGTAGTTGAGTCAGAGAAAAAAATTGAATTTTGAATCAATGGAGGTGAGAATCAACAAATTCAAGTGAAATTATTACTGAACTTACTGTAATTAATGAAAGTGAAAGATTGAATAATTGCTGTGGTGACTTGTTCTGGCTCTTTATTCTCTAGTCACTATGGACGTCCTGTTAGTCCATGCACTTTGTCCGTAGGACTTTATTTTTTAAGAACATGAATGCTGAGTATTTCTTGACAACGTCCAAAAAGTTAATCAGTAATAGTTTCTGTTAACTTGAAACATTTGCCCATAAAGATGACTCAGTCCGATCCCTGGAGTTGCATCTCCAACCTCCTCCTTTTTTCCAACTTATCAGAGCTGCTTCCATTCACATTTGGTGTTGTTTGTGCTAAAGCCTTGACAGAAGAGGAGAAACATGTCAGTCTGCAGTGGTTTGACCTTGAGGAGTTCTTACAAAAGAATAGAATGTCTCATTACAGATGCCAGTGTTGGGAAAACATCACTCCTGTAAAGCAGAAGAATTTCAGTCTAACAGGAATGTGGCCATGCTCTCTGTAACAACCAGCTGACAAGTTAAAGCAGGTCCGGCCGACCTGCTGAAGTTTATCTCGGCACATTTCAACTAAAAATGTGACTTTGTTGGCTGTGAAGATCCCCATTCATCCAGGTCATGTTATCCAGAGAGTTTCGTTGTAAGCATTTGGACTTCTATTTGGAGACTGAAGATTTCTCAACAGAGGAACTACATCAGTTTCTGAAAAAGAAGAATCTGATAAAGTTCCTCAACGTCTTTCAAGCTCCAAGAAGACGTCTAGTTGCTTACAGCTAAACTCTTTGGATGATCTTGTTGTCTTTCACCTGTTTCAGAGTGGCGTTTATTTATATATTTCAATATAATTATATTAGTTGTTTAAATAACATAAAACACAAGGTTGAATTTTGGGATAAGGCCAGCGCACTGGGAATAAACCTGCGTACAGTGTTGACTTCATGACCGCATGCTGGTGTTATGTTCAGAACACAGTGAACTGAAGCTGTGTATATCTGTTCTATTTAACACAGTTCCCCAGGAGGCAAATTAAGATCAGGTGAAGTGGCAGGTGTTTTTATTTTCCACTAAATGGTGTTCTTAACAACACCAACAACAACAATGACGACAAAAACCTTTTCTATATACTGTATTATTATACAAAATAAAACCAGATGCACTTCTTATCTGCTGCGATGTGCAACATTACATACGAACGGCGCCTCCATCTGTTCTGTCTTTGTTTTCACTTTAAGGTTGTTTTTTTTTTTTTTAACCTCACTTTGTTTTTGTTTTTATGGGTCAGTTTGTCCCGACAGGTTCATATTTGTCTCTCTCTCTGTGTGGTTGACGGATCACTTGTCAGCGTCTCCATCACTTCCTCTGGTCAGACCAACGTTTACTCAGGTAAGAAAGACACAGATCTACATAATCTTAGCCCGCAGCAAGACAACACATGTCTCTTAAAGCACAAACACTACAATCTAAGGATCAGCCTTTCCTGAAAGTTTTAAGTGGAGACCTACAATTTGAGGCTTGCTTCTTCCCTTTGAGTTTATGGGTTGGATTTGTTTGTTTTTTTGGCCAATGTTGTAACTTGTAACATTCCTGACCAAGACCAACTCACTGGTGCTATAACTGTTTCTAGCTATTTCCGGATAGCCTTTAGCTTTATTGTTTCCTTTTGTCTCATTTCAGCTTTCTTTTATCTGGGCCTATTAACTGGGCCGTATTTTATACGTTTGCCAAGGTTAAACTGCTTTGATTTGCCGTTAATATCAGCTATTTTTGTCCCATTTTTAGCACTTTCCTCCAGTATTTTTAATGTACATTTACCAACTTTACCACAACTTATTGTGAGTTGTTTGTAACGTTATTAAATACATTTTCATTACAATTGTAATTACTTTTAATAAGCTATTCTGTTTAAAAAAAATATTTTTCTCCTGTCATTTCATACACTTTAATTCAAAGCCTGATTTACAAAATGTTTGTAAATCCTAACTCGGTTTTGCAAATAATGTATGGATTATATTAGATTATATTAGATTATATTAGATTAGATTAGATTAGATTAGATTAGATTAGATTAGATTAGATTAGATTTTGTTTTGCTGGTTCAATATGATTAGATTAGAATGAACTTTATTGATCACACACTAGGGAAAGGCCTAAATTAAACCTTATTTGCCTTAATGTTAAAATTGATCCATCTATAATTTTATTTTAATGTATACCAAAAATGCGTGATACATAAGTTCTTTTCTGGCTCAGTTCCAGCCCGGACTGAAAGTAAATCTCCAAATCCAGATGCTTCACTTGAGCTTTTGAAGATCTGGGTTCAATAAAATCTCAGTAAAATTAAGACCAGGAACTGTGCCAGACCTGGAAGTCTCTGAGGTGCAGATGCTTTGAGGCCGGACAGTCACATTTTTGGATCAAATCTTCAAAGACTTTGTGTGGCCGCTCAGAAAACCAAAACAACTGTGGCATAGTGCTATAGAAGCAGTGAGAGCAGTTCACTGTGACAACACAGCACCAGCTGAATGTATTTCTCTGTCCTGTAGTCTTTAAAGAAAGATTTACATTTTTAATGCTGTTTTATCTAAAGTGGAGAACTGGGACACATCAGGTGTGCAACTTTTGAATATTTAAATATCATACATTTTATATACTGTTGTATTTTGTAGTATAGCTGTGTATTGCTGTTATTATGCATACAATATATATATATATTATATGCTTTACACAGTAATATTATATATTGTACTGTATCTGCCAAATGCTACATTACTGTGATTATAGAATATTTATAAAAGCGCAAGTTACAATGAATCTACAGGAGTGATGAACCCTCAACAATATTTAATGCTGCACATCTGTAATAACAGATACATGGAGCTAGAGGTTTGGCCCAGATAGACTTGTGTTAGACTTCATCCTGCACCCATCCCAGAGCAACACTCATTATTCTTATTTCTCTCCATCTCTTGGCACACACACATATTTGCACACAAAGTCCAAGTCACGCGTCTCTACATTATGCTCATCAGCGTCACTCCAATCCCAGGAGGACTCGGCTTTGCGCGTATGCTCATCAGGGTCACATGTTCACTTCCCTGCCTCCTTCCATCCTTCTGTTTTTCCCTGCATTCGAATTTTGCCTGAAAATGTTTTAAGTGAACCTCACAGAGCCTCATGTATACTCTCTGTGTACCCCACAACCGCCCGCTAACTGCCCCAGGGTATCTAGGCATCTAAAACAAGTGTATGTCCCAATTTCAGTGTTCAATTTTCGAGAGTTTTATCAAGAATTATTTGTTGGAAACACTTGTAAAGGTGTGATATGTTAAAAATAGCAATAATATGTTCCAAGACAAAATCATTTATGAATTGTCTTGGAACTTTCTGATTTCTCCGTGACCACCAACATCTGACAAATGTTACTGTGGACATGCATTGATCATTTGAGTTGTCGTGCCTTGATATTATTTGTGTTTTCTGCTTTGACTTCAGGGAATGTTCAGTTATTTATAAACCAGGTCCGTCCATCTTTGACCATTTATTCTGTTAAGAGTTGTGGTGGCAGCTGGAGTCAGTCTTCGCAGACGTCGATGACAGACTGGATGTAAACTGAGGACAAGTCAGCAGTCCGTCAGCTGACTAAATATAGAGGCAGACAGTTGTTTACGCTCAGATAAACACCTGGTAATCAACAACGTAACCGATCCTTCATCTGCATGGTTTTCAGTTACGGGAGGAAACCATGGAAATAAAATAAAAACTAAAAACATGTGCTAAGGTTAGGAAATTTAAATTAATTATTTTAAAACCTGTTCTACTTCCTGTGCATTGACTTGTCCTTTATATAAAAACCATTGTCAGACACCCTGAATGCTGACTTTCATCAATTATTTAATGTTAATTGTAGAACATTTAATGAAAGTAGTGATGGTTTCTCGACATAACTGTCAGTGTCGCAGCCTGTTCTAATGGTTGTAAAAGTGAATATGTTCATGGAGATTTTAAAACGTGAATCTGTTGCACGTTACATGTTCTCTCATGTCAGATTCTCCAGTCTTCTCACGGAAACTGCCTCAGGAGATAACCCTGTAGATTATTATCATGGAGGCGCATGGTTGTTTTTGTGTGTGCATAATTTAAAAAAAAATTCATGATTTAACGTTTGTAAAATGAAAAATCATCACGATCTTAATTCTTTAAATGCGTATATGTATATGCATATATATATACATATACATGTGTATATATATGCACTATATATATTTATATTTATATTTATATGTGTATATATATATATATAATTATATATATATATATATATATGTATATACCTTTTCCATAAGGTATTTTTTGTGTCTCCACATGTAAATACCGTAGAGTGAACGTTTGTAAAGTGAAAAACCATCTGAACTACTATCATTACCTTCAGGATGCCACACCTTTTCACAGACACAGTGGCTGCAGGTGATGTTTTCCGTGTCAACAAATGTGAAAACATGTCAGTTTTCTGTCAATAACATGCCTGAAAAAACACTTTGGTTTCCCATGATGAGCTATGAGAACGTCACCTTGACATGAACCAAAATATGTAACGGCTGGAGTATCATATATCATACTTTACAAGACTTTAATTAATGTTAATCATTTTGTGACATGACATGATTTACCTGTTCACCCGTTTGTCTAATAACAGTATATTTAGCAATAATATTTAAAACTCTTATTAGACACTCATTTGCTGGCAATGTTTCAGGAGTTGGACATTTAGAAATTGTTTACCTTTTTTAAAACTAAGATTCCAAACTTGACCAAATACCGCATCATTTTCTTTTTCTTTGTTTCTCTATAAGTCTTTGAGGAAATGAAGGCTCAGATCTCGTCACTAAGAGGATTACTTGGCAGAGTGTGATAGCGTGGGATCAGTGCTGGAGAATGAACAGTATCTGCTCATAAATCCCTCTGTCACTCATCTGCTCTGGGGTGACTTCAGGATGAGAACATGTTGAACTAAATAGATACAAAAACACATATGTGTGAAATGAATGAGTCAAATCAAAGCGAAGGACATTTGGTAAAACCTAACGCTGTGGTTTATTTATTATTTATTTATTTATCTATTTATTTATTTGAAGCACTGTGTTGGAGTGTGTTCTACGATTTGTTGTTTCTCTGTCTGACCTCGACTTTTTTTTTTATACCTACATTTTGTTTGGTATTTCTCGCAAAAGTTGTATCTAAATAATCCAAATAAATTCTAAATTTTAAGGACATTTTGATTTCAAGTTTGAATCAAAGTTAAACAGTGAGTGACGATAAAAACATATGAAACCACTAAATTATTTGCACAGTTTCGTTTGGTGGCCACACCTTTTTCCACTATTCTTTGGACCTGACCCTCGGTCTTGTTTCAGTCCACCAGTTGTTTCATGCCGTTCTTTCAACGGCCACTTAACTGGATATGAAAAGAGCACAGACAGGGCTTTTACCTGAAGAAAAAAAACAACCTTTTTTTACAAATAAATTGTTCGAATTTTATACAGTCATTATTTCTTAATATGGTATTAATATAGGACATTAACCAATTTTATGCTAATAAAAAAGAAGTTTTTGAATTTATGTGAAAGTTGCCTGACAGTTCATCTCCGTCTCCTCATCAGCAGTGGGTCCATGCAGCAGCTCCAGAGGCGACTCACGGAAGCACATCAGCAACCATCTGCCTCAGCGTGGTGACCTGTGACACAGCAGCAGCCCCAGTTGGTTTGGGTTGTCCCCTGACTACCTGCTGTCTCTGAGAAGCATCTGTGATGTCAGTGAAACTGGGTAGCGATGCATCGACTCCACCTTCTGTCGGGATTCATGGCGTCACGGTCAGATCCATCATGTTCTGCAGGCTATGTGGCCACAAGTGAAAAGTTTCACTGAAGCCGAAGACAGGCGTGGCCACAGCACTGAGGAAAAGTTTCACTGAAGCCGAAGACAGGAAGAGGGATGTGAGGTAAACGGCTCTGTTTCAAACTATTCAAACTGAGTAAATAATTCAGAAAAGTCTTTATTAAAAAAACATGAAAGTTAACTTTTTGCACTAATTAGAATGTTCCAGTTTGAGGTTTTTTTCATACTCGGTATTCTGACTCAAGTATGACAAAAAATGTATTTTTCAGCTTATTTTTAGCATGGCTTAACCCAGGCATGGGCAAACTAAGGCCCGGGGGCCATATGTGGCCCATGCCACTTTTTAATCCAGCCTGCCAAACTTTTCCAAATTAAACTATAAAACTATTTATACAGCTTTTCCCTGCAATACCCACGTTTGCCCAATAGACGGCGTAGAAAATGATAAAAGCTTTTTAGCCTTTTACATGTCATTTATTTAAGTTCAGATGAACGCTCCATCTATCTGCTTCTGACCCGGCTCCTCTGTTCAATTTCAGGACAATTGCGGCCCACAAATCAAATAGTTTGCCCACACCTGGCTTAGCCTATTTTGAAGCTTTTGTTTCTATACTGCTATTCAATCTGAGGTTATTTCCTGCTCTATTTTATACCTACAGTATTTAGCCATAGTGTCCAGCCTAAATGGACATTCTCCCTTAACATCCATAACTGACCCATTTCAGAGTCCTAAATATTTAGAGTGACCTCATGCTCTCCGTGAGCTGATCTGACCCAGTTTGGTCTTTTACCTCCCACTGTGTCATAAAACAGTCGCGACAATTCCCGACAGACATCCGTCAAATTTTTTTACACCAACTTCCTGCTCATGTGGGCTGCTTCTCCTCAACCTCTCTCTTTCACTCAATCCATTTATTGTCTCCGATGCGAAGACGGTAATAAAAGGGGCCTGTACCATCAGGAATCTCTGCTCCAGTTTTTGGTGAGCAGCTAAAAGTGTGTCATGAGAAGTATGCGTGCGGAGTGGGCGTGGGCCGTTCCTGAAGTACGTCAATTGCCTTAGAGAGCTGTCGAGGGGTAAAGAAAAGGACGCTTTGTTCCACATCAAACTGTTTTCCATTGAACCAGAGCTTCAGAGTGACTCAGATTTTAAAAGCGATTCGGGTTCAGTCATCAGACCTGAATATGAACTAACAGAGTAGGGACTGAACACAGAGACCGAGTCTTTTCATTTTTTGAACTTTTCTTTGGATGCTTTGTGCCATCTATGACTCATGAAAAAACTGGATTGTTAACGCGAGCCAAGTTCAAAAGTGCAATAATTATTTTTCAGCGTTCGATTCAGTCAGTTTTGGTCTGGCTGCCTCAGGTGCTGCCTACATGTTTGCTGCCTACATGTTTGCTGCCTACTTTATTTGCTATACGACCATATCAGTAATTTAATGTATAGAAAGTACATTTTCATCAGACACCTCACCATTTAAAATGTGTTTTAGATCAGTGGTTCTCAAACTTTTTATACTCTGTACCCCCCGAGAAAATATTGAGATCTCTAAGTACCACCATGATGACCAACATTAGAATATAGCAGCATAGGCCTTCCCTGTTAGCTTCCACCACACAGGACAGATGTTAAGAAATGTTTATAAAGATGTTTATGTTTAAATGTTGTATTAATTGTGCATGGTATGTTTCAGATTTATTCAATTGAAAATGTAATTGTGAAAATATTAATTTTCCCCACGTACCACTGGTGGTACGCGTACCACAGTTTGAGAACCACTGTTTTAGAGGACAGTTGTAAATTGTCACTAAGGTGATATCTGATACTATATTTTTCGTTGACTATTTTAAAATCTATATTTTTGACCTGATTTTGGATAATCATTTATAATTCACTATTAATAAAATTTTGTCAACTAATTATTATCATTTATTTATTTCTGAATAAAACAAAACAAATATTTTACTTTTTCTTGCCAAATGTATTTTGCTTTCTTTTGGCAAATTATTGACTTTTTTCTTACAAGTTTTTATGTAATCAGGTTTATCTACACAGTACTTACAGTATATAGTTTTTTAGCTATTCTAGAGCTAACCGATCTTACTAGATTTCTTTATTGTTAATGTGATACCTAATGCATTTTTCTATGTCCTCTTTTCTGGTTACATTAAATATTATATTTTCTTGTTAAAATCCAATTTCTGCGCTTGGATTTATCTGTTTACTTAATTGTAGTTCACAAATAGAAATTTAACTCTTTGGAGAGATTGCGATTCCATTTTGTTATACCTCTAAGTTTGTGCGTGCATTTGGGTGTATGCTGGCGGGCATCTGCCCAGCTCGTGTTTGCAATTCCAAATTTCCTGAGTCCAGTGGCGACATAATGAGGCTGCAAGGCAGCTGCTCTGTCTGTGTTAGTGGGTGGATTGCTTAGGTTTGTTAAACCTCCTGGGTCACGACTTGGAGTTGCTCAGTTAGTCAATAACATGTGATATTTAGTTGTTTATTATTATGTATTATGTTGATAGGAGCTTTACTAGGTCCAGGGATTCCAAACTAGTCCCCTGCTTCGACTAATAAAACATCAACCAATCAAAGCCTTAAATAATGTCTCTATTATTAGAAACAAGCAGTGGCGGCAGGTGTGTTGTTGCAGAGAATCATGAGTCAGCATCAGCTCCTCCTTGGTGTGCCCTGATTTCCTGTGTGAACCAGTTCTTTCATATTGCCGCGTGTTTACGTGAATACTGTAAATCTTCACTTCTGAGTTTGTGTTTGGTCATAAACGGGTCCTGTTGCAGACAAAAAGCAGCAGCTCAGTTGTTGCCTTTTCTTCATCTGGCCGTGACATCCTGTCGGGTGGTTTTAAATAGCAGTGATGGAGTTCATCGCTTCTTTCCATGAGTGAGAGGAGAAACTATACCTTTGGCCTTTATATAGAAAGTCTCAGGTGACTGTTGTGTACGAGCATTTTTTTTCCATCCAGGACTCTGTTTACCTGATATTTGTAAACAAGCATTGTCTTCTGGACCAGAGCCCCAGTGGCTTTGTCACATGTGACATTGTTAACAAACCATGAGTGACGTCATTGCGAAGTGTGACTCATATACCTTCAGGTCAGAGTTATTGAGAACCAGTTGGTAAATAATTGATAAACTGTTGTCATCACTAACTAATGAATCAACAATGCAAAGCTTTTTATCAGACATCACTTTGAAAATGTGACAAGTTAAAAAGAGACAGGAACAAACCAAAAATTGACTCATAGATGAAAGTTGGACCAAAAATAAAATTGTTGATTTTCTCTATGAGATAGTTTGGTGTCAAAGTGGGAGACGTTTTACAAACAAAAAGCTAAAACTTAAACTATCTGCTGTTATGGTAATCAATATGACTTAGTTTCTGGCTTCCTGTTATTTGTGCCAACAACCATGTACTGAATATCCTCTAACTTCAGAGTGACTGGCAACTCTGGGTCACACAACTATCTCTATTCATGACATGTGAATAATTCAGGAGGTCGGTCACATTTCCTCCTCTCGTGCCAGCATTAGCATGATGGTGCAGGTGACCTATATGATGTACGAAGCCCAGAATAGTTGCGTTAACATTTCTTGGAAGAGAAATAACATGATACAGGGTGTATCCCAACCCTGCCAGATTGCTGCTTAAATCATCTACTGACATCCTACAACCCCAAAAATGGTATTTATATGGTACAGTAGAAGATGAATGAATATATTCCACCCCTTTTTGAATCCATCTATCCCTAAGACTCATATTTCACCACTGTCAATAGTAAAATGTGTTTGCAGCGCACTCAAGTACTCCTCTGCCTCACCAAACTGCCAATTGGTTTACATTCATTGTATTGGAGTGTTAAGTGACCAATATCAAACAATATTAATTATTATTGTAATTATTATTATTATAGTCATTTTAGATATGGTTACTTTCCTCTTCTTTTTTTTTTACTTTTCTTTGTAGTTGACTTCAAACATGTAAGACTTAAATCTAATCCCTAAAGTCACTGTATGCTAAATCTATGTATAACGTTGACTTTAAACCTGCCATAAACCTTATAATACAACCAATGTCTTGCCTTGTACATTCTTTCTGTAGCTTCTTTACTTTCCTGCGTGTTCTACCACACCTTACGCTGCTCTTTATTTACTGTGATGTTCACAGTAACACCTCTGCTGCAGTGTTGTGTTTCACACGGTGCCTTCTGAGGGCTTTTCTGTAGCAGCAGGAAATCAGCTGCTTGATCCTCTGACTTACAGCATTCAAGTGTCTCAACAGCAAAGTCTCCCGAACACAAACAACAAGATCCTTTGATCCCACTGCACAAACATATCTTTTAAACGGGCTTTTCCACTTTCACTGTCAATTCCACTCAGTCTTGATGATGGGAATTTTATTCCACTTCTTAACCTTACTAACGAGTGCACTGGGGCTGTACACTTCAATTTCCTTTTACACTAAAGGACTTGGACAGCCACGGTGACTTTTACAGTCTGTAAATACAAAGAAAGTTTGGAAAAAATGTCGGTAACCTTACAGCTGTTTCACCGTTAGCTTTTTGTCAGAGCATCTGTGCTCTTTTCTCCATTATCATGATGATCAAACAGTACATTCCTTATTGTATAAGATCCTAGTATTACCCACTGACTCAGGGGAAAAAAACCTTGTTGGTTTGATTTCAGGCGGCTGGACGTTACCTCATGGAAAATTACTCTCCAATCAGCAATAATCACAGAGGTTTGGCAAATCAGAGCAACTGGCTGGAGGTAAGTGTAAAACAGATGTGGGTTAGAATTTAAAATAAATACACAGTGCAATGAAAACAGCAATTGGACATTAAGTCCTATGAGATCATACCCTTTTATTTGGTGTAATTTAAATGGGCAGATAAACTCTCTTGATGAGACTGAAAATAAAATACTAGCATAGAGATTATTTTTAGCAGAGTATTTGTTTTTCACTTTTAACTTCTTTTAGGAGAACTAATATAATTTCTACGGTACTTTAATCCACATATATTACTAACTAAATTCAAGCTGTCTTTTTGAATTTTTATCTGTTTGGGTCTACATTGGTTTCAATATTTTACAGTAATTTTGAACTGAACAGTTTTCTCTTTGCTAACTCTCGGCTTGCTTTACGGAAGTTGTTTTGGTTTTTTTTTTCTGTGTTGGTCTCTCAAATTTGTAACTATATTTGTTTGAAAGTTTTAACATTTTTGCTACGATGTTTTGGCTAGGTTTTACCAGTCCTAGGCTTTATTTTGGATTTTATTTGGTTGCTGTTGTAATACCTCGAGAGCGCCAGTAGAGGTTAATAAAAAACTATTAATCACTACAAAATAGTAATAGAACACAATGACAAAGAGATCATGTAGTTTTTTTAATCAAAAACCCAAATGCAGCTTAGGTACTACTTTGGATTGAAGAAAATTGTGTTTAAGTTCAACCGCTTCAGTTTTGTTTCTTTAAGATAATACAGTTAAATATATTTCAATCTTTGAAAAGTTGACATTCTGACCCTCAGCCATCATGAGGGAAACATGTCATTGCAGCTGTGTTTGTTTACAGCTGAAGGTTGAACCTTGTGGGCAGGTCACAACAATTCCTGGGTCTGAACTTTTGACTGTTCACATTCGTTTTTACGATCGTATCTGTGCTCACAACCTGTGTTTACACTTGTTTTTCCTCGCTGCAGATAAGCACCTCGCACCTGGATAAAGTACAACTGAGCCATGGAGTTAAAGGTGAAATGCACTAATTTTCACAGATTTCAGACAGTCAGCAGACAGAGCTTTTCCTATCTATCTATCTATCTATCTATCTATCTATCTATCTATCTATCTATCTATCTATCTATCTATCTGTCTGTCTGTCTGTCTGTCTGTCTGTCTGTCTGTCTGTCTGTCTGTCTGTCTGTCTGTCTGTCTGTCTGTCTGTCTGTCTGTCTGTCTGTCTGTCTGTCTGTCTGTCTGTCTGTCTATCTATCTATCTATCTATCTATCTATCCATAAAAACTAGTATTAAAAATAGATCTATAAAATACAGGTCAATCTAAATTGTGATAGATTTAACAGAAGAAATAACCCAAACAATCTGTAAATATGATAAAGTGGTTTTCTTCCTAACTTCCACCTCAGTTGTTCAGTCTTTGTTCCTGCTAACGTCCCGTGCTTGTGTTCTTTTATTACTGCTTGCCTTTTCGTGCCCAGTCAGCTGTGACCCACATAACCCAGATGTTAGGAGAATAAGCTTTCAGGTTTTTATCTGCTTTAACGTCATGTGGAAATTACATAAGACCAACATAAGGCAGGATCAGTGGCATGGCGAAGCTCAGGACAGGAGCTGAACTTCAGAGCACACACTGCTGTGATGGTGCAGAAAGATGATGGTTCCTGATGGCTGTTTTGTTCCTGTTGATTTATGAAGCTACACTTGCAGAAATGCTAATGTGCAAAGGTATTTTGAAGAGTTAAGGTGTTTTCATAATAGATTTAACCGTTGATGTTTGTACACAGCAGCTGTTTGTAATGCTCCAGGTTTAGTACTTTGGGTATACAGTATACACACATATATACATAGAAAACATATCTATGTTAATAATTTGGGTAAGACAAAGGCAGCCAACTAAAAATCTAACCCGCAGCCATAACTTAAACAGATTGACAGAAACAGACACTTTGAGCAGCAATTACATCTACACCCATTGTAATTAGCCTCCATTTTGTCTTCAACCCATAAATTACCCTTCAACATCAGCCTGTTGTTTGACTTCTAAACACATGACTTTTTTAAACTCATTACATTCCTTCTCACCTGTCAGTCTGTGCAACTTCCACCCTGTACAAATAATAGTAGAAAGTACCTACAATTTTAACATTATATTATCAATTCTAACTTTAACTCTATGATAAATATAATGTTAAATTATAAAAATAAAGGTTAAGTGTGATAGTGTTAAGATGTGACAGAAGGACAGTATCAATAATAATTGCTTCAGACTTTATGTTAACCACACAACACAAACACCTTTTTAAAAGCACAAATTAAATTAAATTGTTTAGTTTAAAATAGAGTTCAAACTTAGGTGATAGTGACCCTGTGTTTTTCTGTTTCCTGCAGGATGGACAGGATAAGACATGAGCAAATCAGAGTAGTTTTGAGATGAGATAAAACAAATGGAAACCCATGGAGATGTTGGAGCTAACAGTGTATCAGTAGAGCAGACAAGGGGAAGAGTATGTTGGTGGGAGATGATCCAAGGTGTTGTTGCAGTAGAAGAAAGAAGGAAAATTCTAGATGTCCTTGTAATGACGAACTTCCCGCTCATATTGGATGAATGTGTACAGAGGTGGTCAGACGGTGGTAAACTGCACAGGAAACAATTTGTTGCAGTAAAACAACAAAACGTAGCCACTCCTAAACACCCCACGATAACCAGCACCTCCTTCCGCTAACTGCATGCACGCCTTTGTGTCTGTCTGCAGTGTCCGTACATGTCTACGTTACCCAACAGTTAGAAACCACCGTTATTATTTCAATTATCCTGCAGCACCTGCTTACTTGTCTGTCCAAGAGGGACACTCTGCCAGCTGTTGTCTGACTCACAACAATTTTGTCTCTGAGCTAGAAAAGAAAACAGGAAGCATCTCAAAAGAGAAAATACCAACAAAAAGTGAAAAAAAAAACATTAACATTTACTTAAGGTATTTAAGTTGAGATTTTAGACCACACAGTTAGAAATAAATGGGATTTACACATAGTGCATAGCTATGTGAAAATGAAAATATTTTTTTATTTTATACTTTTGATATATGACCACCTAGTGTTGAAGATAGCACAAGCACATTTTTGTTTGTGGTATTTCTTTTTTCCAAGAATGTTCTTTAATGTTTCCTATGAAGAATTCAATTTTGTTTCCTTGGTGCAGAAAATTCCGCCTTAAACCATAATACAGCTTCCTTAAAATTGTGAGCATCTACAGAGTTAGATAAATATAGTACAAGTTGTGTGTTGAGAAGAGCTCTTTAACAAACACAACCTTAAACCAGTGGTTCTGTTATTTTCTGTTATGCCCCCCCTTGGAACAGAAATGTTTACACGCCCCCTACAACCTAACCCCCCCCCCCCGCGAATTGAACTGCTATTGAGAACCTGATAACGTGTTTGTTTTTTCACTGTATGAGTTGCTGCTACCGAGTGACTGTAGGCTTGCTATCATATTCCACTGGAACACCCCCAGCCCCTCACAACTCACGCGCCCTCCCAGAGGACCCGCCCCACTATTTGAGAAGTACTCCTTTGTTAAAAAATATGGGTAGGTTTTAAGGTGTCAGATGTAGCTTTAAGTAGTTCTTTAATGAAGACAGATGTGTCTTTCTGTTGAGGGCGATAATCCAATCCTGATGTTTTGGTCTGAATCACACGTCTGTGTTTGAATATTGTAACCTTTAGTTTGTTTTTACACGTCATTCCCAAACTCTCATTTTCTATTTTCTCTCCTCGCCTCTTCACTCTGCAACCACACACATCAACGCAGACCAAACAGTGTTGATTTAACTTTGGTGTAAGTGGCTCACTTTTTCGCTGTCCATTTGTACCGTTGCCAAGTCTCACTAAAAGCCATCAGCTGGCCGCCTGTTTGCTCTACAGAGTTGATGGAGTTTATCGCCTGGTAAAGCAGGTTTTATGTAATCGGTCAGTGTGCCTCTTTATACATGAAGTCAGGCTGGAAGAATAACAGTGAAAGAAAGCGGAGCTTTTTTATTATATATATATATATATATATATATATATATATAAAACTCCTTCTGGCTCAGATTCCTCCTCTTTGTTCAGCCTGTACATAGAAATCAGGATCATGTGTCCTTCATGTATGTTGGTCTTAACCGGGTGAAGAAAAGTGTTCATGCTTAAGATGAAAAAAAAACATGGACATCAGTCAGACTGTATAAACACAGGTGCTGCACGCCGCACACGGACATCTCATGGCCACTGATCTGAGTGATGACAGAGGCTGATTGCATTTGGGTTCAGGTCAGGAAGGTAAATACACACACACGCAGACACAAAAGCCAGTGATGATGCATAAAGGTGATGAATGCGGCTTAATCCTGATCCCAAGTAGGCGGAGTTGGACCTTCTTCTCAGGGCTATCACTTACAGGCCAAAGGTTCAGCATGATGATGTCATCAATTCACTCATACAATAGCAACATTTATTTATATACAAAAAATAGAAGTACAACATAACTTCCTCCTACTAGCATGATAGCATATCGTTAATTTTGCCAGTGAAGAAATCACAAAATGCCATTGGAAAAGACCTGATTAGACCTTAGGCTGATTAGTGCATACAGTATCATAAGGTTTATGATGTCGTGATTTATTTTTTAATTCATTTCAAAATTTACACATCATTTCTGAGTTTAAAAAACTATTCTGACTAATCAAAATGTTGTGTGCTTTGGTTTTCATGTTAGGCTTTAAGTCACAGAGGTTTCTCCTAATTGACAAAAGGATATAGCCTGTCTTGTTAGCAATAAACTGCTAATGTAGAAAACTTCCAGACATTTTCTTTCCTATTTTTACATTTTTACAATGGGTTGCAGATATCAATTTCAGTCTTTTGTTATTACTTGTAATAATAATAAAAGTAATAGTAATAGTAATTATTACTATTACTATTACTATTACTATTATAATAATAATAATTATTATTATTATTATTGTTATTGTTGTTCTTGTTCTTGTTATTGTTATTGTTGTTGTTGTTGTTGTTATTGTTATTGTTATTGTTGTTGATGTTGTTGTTGATTTTGTTGTTGTTGTTGTTAATGTTGTTGTTGTTGTATTGTCACTGAGTCAGTTAAGGTTTGGTATTTAAAATCAAAATGAATTGAGTTTGAATGAATTTCTCTTAACATAAGTTTCACTTGGTTTTTACCGATTTAACTACCGATTTTGGTTTTCATCGCATGTTCTATTAAGTCTGCAAACTCTCCAAAAGTTCCCTTTTTGTTCCATTAACGCCACATTGAGAGTTACTGCCTTTATTGCCCGTCGAGCCAAAGTTTCTCTGAGTTATGATCCATCCCGGAGTCCAACATAAACCACCAGCCCAGTCTACACCGGTCTCTTTTATTGGACAGTACGTGCTCTTTGTGTTTTTCCATCCCTTCGCTCCCTCTCTCTCCACACTCTCCAGTTTTCACCCTCTCTGGACACAAGTGTTTGATTCGCTGTCTGGTGCTGCATATTAATGGCAGCGGAGTGCTTTCTGTAAAAGAGCTGAGAGAGAGGAGGGGGGGGTGCGGGGGAGAGGGGGGAGGGTGTTTTAGACTCATCCAAACGCCCAGGACGCGCAGACAGAGTTGCACAATCAGCGCCTCTCCACAGAGAAAAAGCCTCTGCGCTCCTTCACTTCACTCCACTGCTCTTCATTCAGCCAGCACTCGACTGCAAGTGGATATTTGTTTCGCCTCTGAAGACTTTTTGTGCAATTTTTTTCCCGTGCGTTATACGCGCAGAGAGACAGTTAAAGAGTTTGGCATTTGGAGGAGACTTAGTGAGAGACAAATCTTTCTTTTTAATCACTTGGAGCCATGCATCGGTGCACCGTGGTGTTAGTGCTGTTAGTGGTGGCCTTTCTGAGTGCAGAAGGTAAAGTGCAATACTTTTATTTTTATGTCACATGACTTGTTGTTATTGGCAGACCTTTTAGCACATTAGTTGGTGTTTTTTTTTTTCTTTTTGAAAGACTGTTAATTACTTCCAAATATTTCCTTATCTCCTGTGATGCTTAGGAATATAAATAACACAAATCCGCCGCCCTTGCGTTTTAGTGCATCGCTCAGGATTTCGTTTAATTTCTTTGATTAGTTTTATTTAATGCAAAGAAGAATAGGAAATAGGTGAAAGTTGGACACAACTACAAAAACAGTAAAGACAACAATAACGATAAAGTCATAAAGTAAAACAGTAGTAATATTAATATTAAATATGATTTTTGAGTCAATAACTACTTATACTTACATATATGTATATGTTTATATATATATAGCTATATATAGCTATATACAGAGAGAGATAAAAAAGAAATACTGCGATTTATGTTTTTTGCAGTTAAAATTAAGCCATGTATAATACTCTATATATTTTCTATTGTCCTGAATCCTTTTTCTTTTTTTTTACAATTTTAAGTCTTACAATTCAGAGATCATATATTTAAAGTGCCATAAAAACACAAACAATGTTGAATATACACTCACTACTACAGCTTGTCTTAGCAAATATCACCAATGTGATACGTACAAGGAAAAACCAAAGCAAACTTTTTTATGTTCAAACATGGCCTCAAAAGGAATAAAACAGGCTTTAGCAGGGATTTAACTTCCAACAAGGCAGATCTGAGCAATGTCCTGCCCAACTATCTCAGATGTTTACGGAGCATCCGCCCAAAAATAAAGAAGATATCCTGCTCACTGCAGATCTCTGGGTGAAAACACCAAGTTGTTTCGAAAAAAACAAAACAGAAAAAAGCTGTCCACACTAACTCATATAATCACTCATTACCACAAAGGTCTGCAGGAGAGCGACATGTTTAGCAGCAGAAAACTCCCCATCGACTTATTTATCATTACAATGGTCACTGGACTCTTAAACTGTCTCCAGAGTCACCACATCTCACTGCAGCAGATCACCACTGGCATGTGGTAGAACAGTGGAATTACAGCTGACAAATCTGCAGCAACTGCGGGATGCTGTTGTTTTAGCGTGGCTCCGTGTGGCTTCTGTGATCTCTGTTTAATGTTTATATGGCTGAAGGAATTCCATCCAATCAGACATGATCATTAGACAGTAGACTAATCTAACAGAATGTCTGCTTTCTCCAAGTTTCTATTCACTCAGCCTTAAATGGACGTAAACCGAGTGTCTACCACTGTTTTTTTAACTCAGTGTTGACTTAACTGCAGGGTTGTTTTGTAACATATTCAGACACATTGGCTCAGGGCAGATGGTAGGTGATGAATAGAGGAAACCTTGAATGGTCCAGGTCATCACCTCACATCAAATAGGCATGGAAATGCCTTCGACTTTTTATTCGAAGTGATTTAATTTATTGGTAATTTGGACTCCAGGTCTCCTTACATCCTTCATCCGGATTGTTCTGTCAATATATTGAATTTATTGATTTTTTTAAAAGTTCAACTGGGCTTTTTGGGTGTTTATTATGTCTGTCAATGTGTTGCAGAGTTAAGTATTAGCTAAATGTTAGCCACTGGTACAGGTACATTTTATTGACAATTTTACAATTAACACAACAACATATGAGTGGATACACAGGTCATGTTTTGCATCTAAATAATTTGATTAAAACATGACCAAATTAGCTAGTAATTAGTCAGGGGTATAATAAAAGCTGAAATAGACAACATAGTTAAGTAACTGATTAAACTACCACACAAATTTTAATTTATTTAATTTATAAAATTAAGTGAAAATTTCAGGTACATAAATTCTAAGTATGGTCTTTTTTAGTTTAGTACCGACTCAATTATATTCTCTTTAAATGTTGACGCCTGACCAGTTTTATTTTTAATCCAAACTTAAAATGCCTTAATCAAGTGACCATTGCTGTAGTTCTGATTTTTTTTTTCCAAAAATGTAACAGAATTAGCAGCTGGCACCGATGTCCCTGCTCATCAGTGAACAGTAGTAGAAAACAATGGGTATTTAATGATGATTGAGAGAGAATCTGACAGAAAATGGCAAAATAATCACTTTTTGCTTCAGTTTGTTATAAATACTAATTACACGCTATAGTTATCTGTCACACAATACAGTGGCCAGATGATTTCCATTATGTAATAATTATAATAACTCCACACATCCAGAACTGACAAGACAAGTTTTTTTTTTGTTCTGAAAAATGTACGTGTTTGTTTGTTAACTAAACAGCCTACAAGTGCAGGTGCACCAGAAAAGGACCAAAGATCAGATATAAGGATGTGCAGAAGCTCGAGATCAAACCCAAACACCCGTTCTGCCAGGAGAAGATGATATTGTGAGTTAACGTCAAGTCTCTTTTTTCCTGCTAATTTGTGAACATCGTCCTTCGTATCATTCCTCTTTCCTGATCTCTTGACATTTTCCATTCCTCTTGTCTCTCTCCCTGAGTCTGCGTTTCTTCTTCATCTCTTTCTTTTTTTGTTCTTCTTGCCCCCATTCTCCCAGCATGCACCATGGTAAACTGTATTTGTACTTGCTGGACAGATATACAGTTGCTGTACGGCAGCTTTATAGGCTTTATCACAACATGCTGTCGTCAGTGCTAAATACACTTACAGGAGGATTTATAGTGTGATGATGCAGTGATGATTTAATTACGGAGCAGCAGAGGAGATTTGTGAGTAAAGCTGGGTCTCTGAAAGGAAACAGCTTTAAACAGGTTTAAAGGATTTTTTGGGGGGGTTTCAATGAGGGAATGCAAAAAAATTAGGTTTTTGAGTAAATTTTTAAATATATTTTATTGAAATAAGAACATTATCAAACTAGATTAACTAAGTAAAAATATTATATTATTATCATTTTTAATGTTGGCATCAATAGGTCATTTAAAAAAATTAGACAATCTCATAAAAGTAGGCACAAACCATTAGAACATTAGAAAAAGCATGCATGAGACAACAATTTACCACTGGTCTAAACTAAAAGTTTAATGAAGAGGTCTTTGAACCCTAGAGGTCCACAGAGGTACTGTGCAGGGGTAAAAAGCCACAAATGTTTCCACAAATTGAAATCTGAAATTACCATTAATCCAGGATATTTAAAAACATGAATATATTAAACTGGGTAACTTCACAATAATTAATAAATGGATCATACCACAGTACATTTATACATGGCACTAGGCCCAGGTTGATATTGAAACATGCTTTACACAATATACAGTATATAGCATACATTTCCTGCTCCATCAGTTTGATAGAAAATCACATTTAAAGACATGTGGTCCAGAAAGTTTTAGTGCTTCACATAAAATATGAAAGCCTTTTTGACTTTCAAATTTTTTTGTGTGTGTGTACTGCACGTATTTTTTTAAGCTGCCCTGAGTAACGGCCACGATGCTTCTCTGTCATTCTAGTGTTAACAATGCCCAGAGTCAAACTGCACCCTAAGAAACCTTTCATATCAGAAATGTATAATACAGTTAATATAATTAATGTTTTACCCTAATACAAATCAAGTCGCATACAGTGCAGAATCAACTACCCAGGAGTGTGTACCATATACTGTAACAATCTAGTTCAGGATCAGGGTTAGCCTTGAAATAACCTATAACAGTCAGACAAATGCGTTTATTTATTATCAACCCCTATTCCTTTGCAAGGTGGGGGGGAGCGGGGGGATGCAGCCAATCCCAGTCCGTCACAGGCTCACATATAAACACAAGCTACCATTCCCACTCATATTTATACCTAGGGTCAATTTAGCGCATCTGATCAACCTTATTTAATAATGAGCGTTCTGTGCTTGAGAGACCTCCCTACCTTTAAAAAAATACAACATGAAATCTCTGCATAAACCGTTATGAATTATAATTATAGATCTGGTCAGTGGGATTCAAACCTGTCCAAAGCTGCAGGTTCGTGACCTTGGTGTGGGTCAAAGGAATCTGTCTGTGATGAAGGTGTGATCTCTGTTGCCACCTGCTGGTAAGATATGACATGACACATGCCCAGAGAAACAAGGCCACCTGGGCAACAACAGCAGGCTGAAGCCAAGTGAGAAAACAGATTGTGTGGATGTGACATGAATAAATCTGTTGACACATTCACCATTCCCTCTGTAGACCAAAATGTTCCTGTTATGTAGCTCAAACGTAAGAGGGAGAACATATTCTTTAAAGCGGAGAATTGAGATGAGATGACATTTAATATCACTGCTATAATGTAATGTATAGTCACTGCCCACAGAAGTCTCCCTGTTACATAGATTGGTTGTGCAGGTTCTTCTCTGTTACATCTCCCTCACCAATCTTTAAATGCATTTTATCTCAAAGGAATAATTTAAAATGGTGAGCTGAATAAATTCATATTAGCAAAAATTCCAGGTACGACCATGTAGTTCAAGTCATACTGCAACATTTGTAGGCAATGATCTTCTACAATGATGTGTGGGCAAAACATTGCTTGATCAACCTCCTAGAATCCCAAAAATGGCCAAGATAATTGGGGTTAAAAACAATGTGTGTTAGTTTTGACTTTTATTTTATTCAAAATGATTCTGATCGATACAGGGGATCCTTCATTTACGACATCCTCGTTGCGTGGTTTTATCATCATCTCCCATAAAGTTTTAAGAAACTCTTTTTCAGCTATTCTGAGGTACAGCGTTAAAACTTACAAACTGGTACGCACAGTTTGTCACGCAGCACTTGACGACTTTGTTTACATCCGTCATTATACCATTCATTGGATTCTGCTACATTTTGTAGCTTTCATTTCTTTAATTTTTCTTCATTATAGCTTCCAAGCCGAAACTCTTTGAACGTTTTTATGTCCTAGATTATGATGTTACCACTGTGTTAGCGTAGTGTAGCATTGTAGGAACGGAACTCTGACGTAAGCTGTATGTGTAATATCATATATATTGTACAAACAACTATGGAGTTAGTAAAATAAATGTACAGTATTTCGAAGTAGATTTCTCAACACACCAGGGAAAAATAGTAAGGACCAACCAGGGTCTAAACAAAATGAGTCTCCAGTCCAAACATTCAGTTCTGTTCACCAAAGCCCAATCAGTCAGTCTATTTGGCAGAGTATTGGTCAAGCAACCATTTATCACAAGATAAAATGTGTTTGAACATAAAGGTAAAAACCTTACAGAGCAGCACATTTTTGGTTTGATTCTGTCAATGGGACAACAACAACAACAACAACCCTTCGAGGGTAATACATTTAATTGTAAAATGAATACACTCCCTTTAATATGTGCATTTATATATTGTTTTCAATAAAGAAGCAATAATTTGAAAGATTTTTTTCTCTCCTATCATACAAAAAGAATTTAATCTAAAGGTATACAGCATAAAAATGGTCCAAATCAATAAAAAGAAATTGGATTTGGTCTTTCATTCCTTTTTGACCCACAGGTCTGTTGTGTGTGTTTCACATCCATTAGTTCAGGCCTCTCTATTAGCATGAGATGGGGGCCACCAGCTGTTAGTGGCCGGTGAAAAATGAGTCCCAGCGGGCTCCGGAAAGCGACAGAAAGAAAGTGAGTAGAGAGAAACCAGGGAGAGAGTCCTCACCCCTCACCCCCCCTTACCCTCTCTGGCATTTAATGTGGCTGTTTGGCTTACGGTCTTCAGTTTGGCATTCTGGACGACCACCAGGAACAACAAACACATACAAGCTGAGAGCCCTTGAGTATCCCTGCTCTCTGTTTTCCCTTTTTGACGCAGCCTCACTTCCACTATCGCCAATGTTAAAATCAACTTTAAATGCACTTTTTTTCTTACATGTGGAGGCTCTGTGTTTGCCAGCTTTGGCAGAACCCGGAAGTAGGTCGGATAAATTCACATTGCCTAATATGTTGATCCCAGTCTACCAGAAGATCAGTTTATATGAGTTAATGCATATTTAAAATTCCAATACAGGTAGATCCCTTTAGACTGGTTATTTGAATAGAAGCTCCTAAGCCAAAAAAGTGTGGACAGTGGTCTAGGTTAGAATAGGGCCACTTGAAATTATGATTAGAACATGAGTTCATGAGTTTTCAGTTTTTTTAAATATACCTCAAAACACCCTTAATAAAGCAAAGTGACTGTTAAGCATATTTAAATTTAAATCCTAAATACAAAACAACAAGTGGCGCTTTGGCCCAGAGTCAATGTCTCTGTCATTGGTGTGGAACCCCAGGGTTCACCTCCTGGGCAAGATGGAATCCCGGTTAGGGCAGTTGGTGCCTTCCAGTGGACTCACCACCCGCAGGAAGGTTTAGAGGGGTTGGTACGGTGCAATGTGATTTGGGTGGCGACTGCTGCCCCCGCGACCCGGTAATGGATAAGGGGATGAAAATGGATGGATGGATGTATGGACAAAACAACAAGGCGTGTGATGTTGCGTGTTCATGGGTGTGGTTTGAAACTGGCAGTTGCTTCGGTGGTTTTGATTTTTGATAAATGAGCACTGTGTTGGATCCATAGTGTAGTGGTTAGCACACCTACCTCTGAAGCAGAGAGTCCTGGGGTTGATTCCCAGAGGATCCACATGCATGTCTGCTGTTAACACAAGAATTTCCCAAAAATGTCATCAATATATCATGTAATCATGTATTTTTATTTATTTGACTTTGTGTCCCACAGTGTTAAACCATGAAGGTTAGAGAAGCCGTTCTCTAAAGCTAGTAGTTAAGCTAGTAGTATTTCTTTCTGTTGTATTTTAATTTAAATTCATTGACTTGAAGTATATTTTTAGTTTTTTTCCGTTAGGCTCTCATTTTATTGATAAATATTTTAATGTTTTACTACAGAGAAGAAAACTGAAGCATTTTGTACCAAACTTCAAATGTTCGTTCAGTTTGACTGAACTCTGTATTTTGAGCTTGTTAGTGAGACAAACGGGACAAAGTCATGGTATTTCTACAATTGCAGGTTTTTTTCATCTTGACTTCTTTGAATGTTTAGATATATAACAGTCCAAAGAGAGGAGTGGGGTCTGTTGATTGTTGCCTTTCTCTCTCATGTTTAGGCCTTTAGAGCTGATGGTTCTTCTGCTTCTATTGAGAAAGAACTAGATTAAAAACACTAAAAACACAATTATAATCCAGTCTCCACAAATAGTAAGGTTCATTACATCCTCAACAATACCAGACAGTTGGCCTGTCACCACACCCCCTCGTCAAACACACACTCAGAGCTTGATTCTCCTCCAACAAAGCATCAGCTCCGCTCAACCTCAATAGCCTGACCGGCTGACAACTGAATGGGCCGCAAAAAAAGATGGAAAACACTTTAATCTAATTCCTAAAATTAAACTGAATTAAACATTTTTGGTAAGAGTCAGGTCTTTTCTTCCCAAATCAACTCAGTGAACATTTGTCTCTTTTTCTTACTCCTGGCCTTTGAATGTGTCACCGGATGGAGAGGCCCCAGGGCACGGTGGCTGGTTTTTCCCACATTTCTATTTTTCAGGCCTGAATATGCCACATGCAGGCAGAATGTCTCTGCTGCTGCTCCAGAAGGTCACAGTGTGCTTGAGATGTCACTTCTTTTAAGTGGCATCTCGACGACGGTGCTCCAAGAAAATGGCCTTTCAGTGAGAACGCATCTTTTGAACTGTGGGAGACTCTAACTGTGGTGATGTTATTGATGTCTGTAAATAATAGCAGCTTAAATTTAGGAAGAAAATATGTCAATCATTCTGCAACCTGATGAGAATCTATTCACAGGGATTTCAATAGTTACAGCTTTCACAACACAAGAGAAAAGGCCACTGCAGTGATTTTGAACATTTTACTTTATTACACATATATTTTACTGGTACATTGAATACAACATGCATATATTTGTAATATTGGTCTTACAACAAAACAAAAAAATTGAAGAAAAAAGTAGTTCCTGGAGCTGTGGTTTTAGTTCTTGTGAGAGTTCCTGTAACCATCCATTTGTCCCAGTGCTAGTTCTAGTAGCTTTGAACATGTACCAAAAATGTGACCCTAGATTCTGGTACTTGTTCCTGGGATAAAAAGTCAACCCTGAAACTGGTTGTCTCCAGTATGTCTCTGGTTCCTTGTACTGATCCTAGTCACGCTGTATGAGTTAGTATGTAACTGTATGTGAAGGTTACTGACTTTAGGCAAACTGACGTGCTTTTAGTTACACAGGAAATCCACATAATTCCTGGTACTGTCCTAGTTCCTTGTGTGGCCTCCTTCAAAGTTTCTGATAATTTTGTAACTGCAACACCTGGTTTGAGTTTCTGTTCTGAGACATGTACAGTTTTGGGTACTGGTTCAGCATCACTCTTTGAGCAGTTTATCTGTATTTTTATTTTATTCAGTTCACTCCTGAACTTAAAGCATCTCAAACTGCTGTAGTC
>NC_024321.1:4274042-4275138 GCF_000523025.1 Cynoglossus semilaevis
GAAAAATGCAGTGTGTTGTGATGTCGACTCTACAGTACATGCCCTATTTTCAGTGTTTATTGAATATTTTCTCACTTCCCCCTCACTGCACCTAATGGTCTTTAACTGGGTAATGAAATCTTTTTAGTTAATCTAAGTGGGCTATTTTATTCTGTATTTACTGCCTCTGCGATCTTAGTGCAACTCACATGGACAGAGTAGTGCATCATCATGCTGCGTTTGACTCCCGCTATGCTTATTAAAACACTGGAGTGAATCTAACAGAGTCTGTGTTCTGTGTTCCCTCTGCTCATCACGTCTACAGTGTGACGATGGAGAACGTGGCTCGGTTCAAAGGGCAGGAGTACTGTCTTCATCCCAAACTTCAGAGCACCAAGAATCTGGTGAAATGGTTTCGCATCTGGAAAGACAAGCACAGGTACATAACAAAAATAGTATTGGATGTGTGTAATACTAGGCCCGGTGTCTAGTATTTACTGTATTTGGTCCTTTTATTTTTTACATTTTATTTAATACTATATACATTTATTTTAGTTATAAGTTACTATTGTGCACTTATAAAGTCCTGATAAATTTAACTTTATCTTAATATTTTGATGTCTGAGGTTAGAAATGGCGTTGTTTTTTATCCTTTTGTCTTATTTTTACCTAAAAAATTATATATTTATCTTAGAAATCTTGTAAGATCTTAGACAACTTCAACCCAGAATTTACACAAACTATTTTATATTTATTACTTTTTAAGTAATGCCTTTAACTGTATACAGTCATAAAAATGGTTGGTTATTTTTTCTAAAATGAACATTGCTGTGAGCCAAACATGTCCAATGTATCAAATGATGTCAACAACAACTTAGTTTCCTTCTTTGATTTTGCCATAATGTTTTGTCATTTTATATTTTATTTCACCTCTTTATTTTATAATTCTGTCTTCATCTTTAATTAAAACACTGACAATCACTTTGATTGAATTAACAGTATTTTTTGTTTCTCAGGGTGTATGAAGCCTAAATACGGGCCTGTCGGCAGATGGGGGCTGAATGAGACAACCAAAAGCCACCATCACCAACAGGGCTGTTTGTGAAGCACGACCTTA
>NC_024321.1:4275189-4283872 GCF_000523025.1 Cynoglossus semilaevis
ATGTCAAATCCATTCAACCATAGCCTTGTTTTGTAAGCTCCCACTTCAAGCCTATTGTCACAGCTTGTCATCAGCCCAGTCTTTACAATGTTCTGTTTGTGAAAAGACTTCTATTTTGTTGTGGGTTTTAGACTCATTTTAAAACCTAACTTTCTAAGGAAACAAGAAAATCTTGCTTCAACTGGTGCCGTGCAAAGGTGTCTGCTGTTTTTATTGCTCTGCATTCACTGTAGCAGCCATAAACATTACCTGTTTACCTGTGGTTTTTTAAGGGTGAGAGTTGCAAAAAGAAAAATAAAGCATCTCGATAGTTCAGACGCCGGGAGTCGTAGTGAATCAGATGTTTCCTATGTTTAGTCAGTTTGCTGTTTGTCTCCTACTGCGTGTTTGGGAAATAGATCCCTTAATGGAAATACACTCCTTTTAGTAAGAACTAAACAGTCTGACTAAATTTAGAGAAACAAAAAACAGTTGACTTAACTGGTGCAGTTTAAAAAGGCAACATAATAAAAGCACTAAAATTAAGACTCTTGCATTATCTTTAACGTGTCACAACATCTCACAGAGCTTACCTGTATAGTATTTGTCATACTCAATATAAGGCATAATATATATTCTATTTCAAGGCTATTTTCATCTTTGTCATATACTGTACGAACATATACTGTTTGAATGAAGAGTCTTTACATGGACCAATGGCCTGTCTAAGGCATCCACCTGTTTAAGCCTAGGCAGGAGCATCAGGTAGGGTTGGTTCCCACACTCACACTCTACTTTTCTGGACTGAGGTATAAAAAAGCAAAATAAAATGTATTATAGATACACTGATTTTTGTAATGTTTGAATATTGCTGGATTTGCAGTTTTGATATTTTGTTGATTTGAAGAATAATACAGATCGTTATTACATAAACACTTTGTTACAGAATATAGATTGTGTTATTTTATGTTTTGAAATTAACAGTGTGCTGGTTTCCTATATTTTTCTTTTTTTGTCAGAAGGGTCCACTTGGACATAAAGATTTATTCTGTCTTCATTTCACCCTCTTCCACGGCACTATATGTGTGGCTCCTCAGCATTTCTGTCAGTTGTGTTGTTGTTCTCTGTTCAATAGTATGTACTTTGTAACAGGCATACACATCTGCCCACACACACCAGTTATTCGTCACTTTTCTAGGACTTTGCTTTGCTGTTGTTTTATATCTTATGTATAAATATATAAAAGAGAATTTTGTAAATGTACCATTATAGCCTAAATGTTAGAATAAATACACCCCGAAAAACCTTTAGAACTTGGTGTATACTATATTACTGCAGTATAGTTGTTTTTTGGCTTTTGTTTATTCCAATTTTTGTTTAGTAACATAGGCTACAGTATATTTGGAGAAGGTTTGCGTGTGTTTGAACTGGTCCACCAAATACACTGGTAGACGTTCAATGAGAATTAAACAATAAATATAACAATAAAGTATCTGTTGATAAACATGTGAATGTATTTGACTAAAGCATATTTACAAATGTCACTTTTAAAGCCTGGTGGTTTAGGATGCAGACTTGTGTCTGAAAGATCGGAGGTTCAGTAACCAGCCACCAAGTACCACTCACACTTCGTTGTGTGCAGCAGTGAAAATCACTTTTACTTAAATTGAAAAGGCATGCATGACAAGTAAAAGGCAAAAAATTATTCCATGCTATGCTGCTAATGTCCGCCAGATGGCAGCACATACCAGCTGACGTCAGTTTATGGGCGCTCTATAGATTATAATAATATATGTAAGTGACAGGACAAACTAGTAAATGATGGAAAGAAAATTAGAACTCCACCTTCAATTTCCACACTTCCAAAAATTAAGCAGATTTATGTAATGTAAAAATGTCATGACTCCTTAGACATTACTTTGTTTGGAAAAGTTTTTGGTTCTTTGTTTGTTTGTTTTTTTTTACCTCAAAGGTTTTCCAGAATAGAAGGACTGGATAGATATTCCAGAGGAATTCGGGATTTCTGGCTGACTGTCGGCCATATTGGTTTGGAGAAAACGGCATTTAGCATTCCACTTGGTGGAATGGAGTGGAAGAATATGAAAGGGATTTCACTGTAGTTTCTAGTATGCATCTACAGAATGCAAATAAACCCCGTAAATATGCAGAAAAGATTAATTTAAATAGTGGACATTAACGTTCACTAGTATTGACCTCTATGCACGAAAGTGCTAAAACTAAAATGTATTTATTGAGATATACATACCAAATGTAACCAACGCTCTTAAACGCTTCGAATGAATTCGAAATGAATTTCAAACACGTTGTTTTTAAATGTACGTGTTTTGGAATAAACTGACATAATAAGTGTATCTAATGTGGTGGTTTGTTTGTTGGCACTGTTTTCGGCAAGGTGGGATCAGTATTTGGCAGCCGTCGCCTTCTCCTGCATTCACAGCCAAAAAGAGGTGGGGTCGGTATTTGGCATTTTCGTCCTGCCTGCCTTAACGGCAGCGAGAAGTAGGCGGGGCCAGTATTTGGCAGGTCGCTCCTCTGGAGGGTGTGTATGTGTGCGGTCGGTGGCTGAGTGCAGACTTCTCTCAGCGTCGATCTGCAAAACAGTTACCGAGCTAAGGACGAGAAAAAAAGAATAGAGGAACAGCATAATTTCCCAGTCTTTGCCATGTTGTCGACGATATTTTTGCAACGACTACTTTGATCTCATCAGAACTGTCGTTTTTGAAGACTTAGGCCACAAGAAACCAAAGCAGAAATTAATGCATCGGAGCCTGCGGCGCTGTTTGTTTTGACCTGGTAAGAAAGTGCTAACTCCTGATTAGCTTCAATGCTAACAGCGTTTCCTCAGATTTAAATAAGCATCTCTGGCTAATGCTAACGCTCTAAGCTAAACACGTCAGATCTTTTATATTTTTATATTTTACTTATCTTCAATGACGTATGTATGCTTATATTCTGAGGGGTTCCGTGCACCAAAAAGCTTTAGTGAAGTGTTAATTAGGTGTAAAATATCGATTTTGACTTTATTTACGTTTTGGGAAGCTAATGGCTAACGGCTAGTTCTATCACGTATTTGGCTCATCCTTGAGCATCGAAAGATATTTTGAAAACAGAAAACCAATTAATTTGACCATCCAAATGATATTTTATGGGTAGGTCTGGAATAGATTAAAATATGTTTAAAACCATGTTCATTCTTCAGACATTTGTTAATAACTGTTAAATGTAGTAGTAATAAGATTTAACAGTGAGATTTAATGAATGTCGTCTTTGTATTTCACGATAATCATCCACAGATATAGTTATTTCATATTTGAGTTTCTGAGTCCCTCCTCCTTCTCAGCTGAGGCTAAAGTTTCGTTTTATTATTTGCGCTGTGACTTTCTTAGATGCTCGCTGTCCGGTTACAGTCAAGTGTCTGTGCTGGAATGTTCTGGTGTTTTCTGGTACTTCGCACGGCGCTTTTTTTGTAGAAAATTTATATATTTGTAATAATGGAATCCAGAACATTGATTCTATCAATGTAAATTCACATATCCGTGCCAACGACTTTGCATATTGCTTAATCCTAATCTGCCATTGCTTCGAATTAGGACGGATTGGTCTCTCCATGTGTTGTCTGGAAAGCCTAAGTGAATGAGGGATTGAGTACCATTAATGATGGCCAGTTTAGGTCGTGTGAAATCTTGAAAATAATGTATGACCAAAAGTTCTATTTTCCTATGCCTTTTTTTAATTGGACGAAATTAGGATCCTTAAATACTTTATGTTGCCTGTGATGTAAGGTATAAGCATGTCTGAACATGCCCATACCAAGGTTATCAGTTCTCAAAACTATATTGTTCAAATCTATCTATTTAAAAATACCATATGTGACTACAGTGCATTTTATTGAAGAAATGTTGGGCAAAAAATAAAAATAGTTATATTTATGAATATGTATTAATTGGTTCCTTTCTGCAATTTTTAGTGAATTTCTTTAAACCTTTGGATGTAATTCACTCATCATTTAATTTAGTAATGTTTGTTTATGCCAAACCTTTGTTTGATATTAATTTCAAACAAATTAAGTCTTAGCGATTCCTGTTTTATTTATATGTTGTTGTTCTTAGTATGTAGCTCTTAGTATATCTTAGTATTTGGTTATGAAGGTTTTAATAAATTAGTTCAATTACACAATATGTGTTAAATACAAGTAAAATGGTAAAAACATTTCCAGAGGTGATGTAATCTGTTGAGCATTAGCAACACATTAGGCTATATTTGATTTGTATTTATTACAGATGGTGTAGAGTTCTATCAGGAAAAATACTTTAGTTTTCCAGCAAAGTCTAAACTGTCAGCAAAACTATTATTATTGCGTCCAAGACTAGGCCATTTCTATGGACCAGGGTTGTCCAACGTAATGCCCGGGGCACCTGGTAGCCCCCAAGGACTACCTAAGGTGGTCGTGCGGTGTATTCTACAAATAGAACTAGTCAACAAGAGGGTCAAAAGCTGTACTTTTACTATGTTTTTTGGATCAGTTACACTTGCAATGATTGTCAAACGGGTGCAATGGCAATAGTAAGAAGAGTGTCTACTATTGTATGTATCATAACTTATTATGATTACATTGTTTGGAAAGTCTGTATCAAACAAGTAGCTCTACGTATTACTAAGTGCCCCTGAAGTCGCTCTCACTTTCAAAAACGTTGGTAACCATGCTATAGACATTCTGAGGTAAAGGTCAACTTTGGTGCGATGTTGCTGATCATAGGAAAATCAGCGCAATTAACTATAATCTTTAGCTTCTTCACCCAGTATCAGGAATTCTGTTGTAGAAAATGCTAATGTTATTGACAGCACCATATGCTAATGTTATTGACAGCGCTATCAAAAGATTTAATGCTGAGAAAGGTTAACAGGCAGGTGTATGATTAACATGTATCCTTCCGTGCACCTTTGTTACATGTCTGTCATGCGATAACTCCTATATATCCACAGACTGTTGGTGTCAACATTCCTCAGCACCCTGCAGTGCTAATACACACTGTCTATATAAATCACCTATGGATGTTATATAGAAGGAAAAAAACACATGCACACAGAAGTCAAAGCATGGTGATGATCATGAAGTTCTCTGCACTGTGGGGTTGTTGTTCTCAAGTCAGTGAACTCTTGTCTTACAGTAGATGGGTCAATAAAGACACATGTTTGCTTTTAATAAAAAAGGAAAAAAAAGCAAACGTTCGCTTTTTTCGTTTTGTTATTACCATTATTGCAATTAAAATTAATGGTACGAACCAGGGGAACATTGGTTTAGATACATTTTTTAGATTTGATTTTATCATAGATGTTGCACCACTATCATTGTGAAACAGTAAAGCATGTTCTCTATAAAATGTAAATACAGCATGGGGGGAGGTACTTTTTGTAGTGCAGCAAAGACAAAAACATAACCGTAATTTCCGGACTATTGAACGTACCTAAGCCGCACCCATATTCAGGAGTAATAATTGGAATAATAATTTATTTTGGTGTTTCGGTTTTCAGCCTTGGTTTCCTCATTTTTGGTTTCAGTCAAAAATTTTAATTTTGGTGCATCATTAAAGAGAACCACAGGCAATAATTAGGGATGCACCGAATTGTCGGCCATCAAAGCTCTTTGGTCGAAAATGGCCCAAAAATGCAAGTATGATGTTTTGTTGTAATAACCCAAAGCAAATAATGGTGTCAGGAAAGTAGTACGTTTTTTTCCACATTTGTATTATGTATTTTCCCCCACCGCAGTACGCCTCTTAAAATACATCTCTGTTTGCACAACAGGATGCTTGAACTGCTTGAACTGAAAAGCTATATTATTTTGCTGTTATCAGGAAATATACAGACGTTGTGCATCAACATAAAACAACAACCTGTATAAGTAGTTATTTATTACCAATTACATTGTTTTTTTTTATTTTATAAATGATCAAAACCCCAGATACAATTTAATTTTATGAAATAACTCTGTCTCTCCATCCCCTTCCTTCATCTAAAGCAGATTTTCCTGTTACCCGTTTCCTTTGCTTGTCTTACATTACATTTCTCTGCTTGTTTTTTCTCCATCTATATGTATGTTCATTTTCCAGTCTTAGTCAAATGACTGCTCCTCTTTGCCTCTAAGAAATACAATTATTTAAATGTATTTAACAGAGTCTCCAAATCTTACAAAATTAAATGTTTATTCCCCAGAAAAATATTATAGACTAAGGAACTACAAGCACAAAATGAACATATTTTGTAGTAAATACATTTACTGACTTAATGATTAGTAATTCTTAAATAACTGACAATGTTTGAGATGCATATCTCAAGTGCTTAATGATAAAGTAGCATTTCCCTGACTCCAAAAGTGGTTGAAAATAAGTATTAAAGTAAGTATTAAAATAACAATTAAAGATACGGTGTATTTTATGTATAACCACAAAAATGTTTTGCGTATTTTTAGTGTAGCAAATGTTTTTCTCTGTTATTCTCTATATTAGTATTCAACAGAGTAACTTACAATATTCACAAAGATCTGCACCTTGAATGGCCCTATAGAAAGGCTGTGTTCTCAAAGCAGACAGGTTAAAATGTGCACAGGCTGGTTTTGTCTCAGCTTTTGCACTCACACTTTACTGTTTGTTCAGGGTGTGTATGTTTTTCTGGAATGTTTGTGGTTTTAAATAGGACATTAATTTCTTAGATTAACATTTCACCCAAGGCTGTCATCATTACGGAGCCTTTGTGTGCTCTAGCAGGTAATTCAAGTGCATCCCATGTGACATTAGCATTGATATATTTTTGTTAAATTAGTATAATTTTAGAGAATTTTTTTCTTGTCAAACTTTTTCTCCTTTTAGGAATATTTTCATTGTCTTTGCATTGGTAAATCATTTCACTGAGCCATGATTCATTTTCTGTTTGGGTGGAAATGTTTCCAATTGTGAATAGAGGTGAGCTCTTTTTGATTACAGTTATTCCAACACTTGGCAGAAACACATGCATTGCTATGAACACTAGATTGTCAACAGATTTTCATTGATTGACACAATTATTTGTCACATTAGTCTGGAACATACATTTGTATCTAATACAACAATACTTTTAAGGACAGTTAAGGTTTCAAAATGGCCCTTTTTTTTTACAATAAATTCTGAACATTTCCACTACTTCCTTGTTCTTTGTGTGAACTAATTGCCTACTTCTGAACCGTGTCTGCTGTTTTTGTTAAGTGTGTGTGCATACTTGAATGTGACATAACCTTTCAGTTTAAAATGGTCAAGGTGAGAGGACCTGTGTGTGGAAATATGTCCTTAACAGCATGCTGTAGGTAGCTATGCAGAAATGCCATTCTTTTTCTTTCTCTGATGTTTCTATGGAATTTGAGGCCAAAGGGCAGAGTTCACTAAGTTTCTCTTGTGCGCAAACTGTCTGTCTGCTTTTGTAGACTTTTTAAGTGTAAAAGTTTTAAGTTTTTTTTTTTTATTTGAGATGTTTTTCTTACATTTGCAAAGGGCAAATATCTTTCAGGTCCAGGTTTCAGTTTTTTCAGACATCAGGTTTTGTTCTAGTTTGCTTGTGTAAAAATGAACGTTTTTCAGACATCAGGTTTCTAGTTCTAGTTCTGCTTCTAGTTCTAGTTTGCTTGTGTAAAAATGAACAACTCATTAGTGCCTTTAGCCCTTGATAAGATGAAAAAGTACTTTTCTTCTTTCTTTGCTGGTTCTAGAAGCCCAGTTGTTACAGTGTTGGTTAGTGGATGTTTTTTTTTTCTGAAGTGCTGATAAGACAAGGTAAGAAGGTACCATTGAACAAGGATCAGTGCTTTTTGAATGCTAATTAATTACATATACCATGTGCTTGAGTACTTTTTTAGACACTATGGTTGCTTTTTTTTGTTTTTATTAAAGACGCCACTCATGGAGACCACTAGTGAAAGTACAAGAGGCATTAGTTCTCAGTCTCATTTGTCCCTTTTCCATTCTGGTTCTTAAGTTTTCATTCATTTTTTTACTTTCTCTCTGCTAACAGCAGTGTATTAACGTTCCCAATGTCCCCTGCTAACAACGTATTCCATTGTTGAACAGGAGGTTGTGGAGCAAGCTATCTAGGATTAAGATGTGTAGAAAGAAACACACTGCCATTCAGGGCTATTTGGTTACTGACCAAATTCTTACCACAGATGCCTTTTAAGGGTGTGTTTGTCATTGTAGAAATGGAAAGGTTGAAATGACTTTGAGGCACTGATCATCCAGTGTCACTTTCATGGTGTGTCAGATAAAACTTTACTTAAACATAATTATTACTTAAAAAATTTGACCTACTATGGTTTACCTACTATATGGTTTCTGTGCCATATTGTCACCCTTGTCAGGGCCAAAACCTAACAGAACAATTTATTTTTCTGCAGCAGAATTTCTCCAATCTTTAATGTGCATTACTCATTCAAATGACAATTCAATTTTTTAGAGCGATTGGAGGTATATCTGTATGTAAATCCTCAAGAATTCAAAGTTTGAGAAAGACTTGGTTGAAAAATCTTTATAAAATTGGATTTAACCTGTAACTGTGATCGTAGCAATTGAGAACTTTGGAATGTTTCAAGTGTAGAAGACATTGACAGAAAAAATCTACTTCGACCTGCTCTGTGTAAAATATTTCTGTTGGTCAAACCTTT
>NC_024321.1:4283904-4301095 GCF_000523025.1 Cynoglossus semilaevis
AAACATGATACTTGCTACAACTTCTCTGAGCCATTAAAACAGTGGTCCTCAAACATTTTTTGTGAAACCCTAGTTGTCCATATAAATTGAAAAAATCATGAAGTGAATTGGTGGGTCATACACGGATCAGTCGCTGCGTTGACATTTGTTTATAAGCATAATAACCTAGGTTATACAGTATGTGTTTGCTGTTGAATTTCCTCAGTCTCACAATTTCAGTAAGAAAGGATCTAACCAAGCAGGAAACTAATGACTGCATTTGTCCTTCGTGGCAACTGAGATGTTGAGGAAATGTCATCTATTTTAAGTAGGTCGGATAGCTTGTATAACAGGCATCAAAAGAATGGATGAAAGGAGGAGGTGGTACCAGAACATAGTGTTTTCTACCACACAATCATAAATGAGACCTGTTCTAAAACAAAAAAAAGAAACACTAAACCTTGTAAAGGCTTGAACAGGCATTTAAAGACTGATTTATACTTATTCGTATACTATACAGCAATCATAACTAGAATAAACTAATAAACTATGTAATATTTTGTATTTATGTATTTTATTTTTACAATTTTTTTGTGTTTCAATACTACTTAATGTCAGTAGCACCAGAGATATGTTTTGTTGTTTATCCGTTGTGTATATCAGGGTCTTTCATCTAGTCTAAGGCAGACCGGTAGTGTTGTTAATATTTTATCACACTGCCATTTCCCCAAAAAGGGCAACTAAGACCACTGGCACAGTCTCAAAAACAGTTTATTTTTCGTGTGTGCAGTGACAAATGCATATTTACTCAAATACTTAGTTTATAAATATTTATATATTACTTTGTAATATATATTTTAAACCGTTTTACTGTCACATAAATATTATGTGCCTTTTCCAACAATCTTATTTTTGATCAGGGTTTTACATATTGTATATCCACAAAACATATTCTGTTTTAACCACTTACCACTTTGAACAAATATGCAAATCATGACATTTTCTTGCAGCTGAACTTGCAATGACATGTATGAAGCCTACATGGTCTGCATCAATTTAATTATTCTGCTCCACTTGGGCAACTTGACAACACAAACCAAGTGGAAGAAACCAACGAGCAACAAATACATTTAGCTTTTGCCTAAACTAAAACCACTAGAAATGTTAAATAAGGAAGGCTCAATTTCTGGTCTAATTTGTATTTTTGTATTGTCATCATCATGCAGAATAAATTTGGACCTGAAAAGATGGGTCATTATTCAGTTTAAATTGATTTGACTCTAACTTGAAGATTGTCATGTGTGTCTTGGTCGAGCCGTGTCTTGTCATGAGTCACTTCAAGTTCAGTCAGAGTCCATTATAAATTACACATAATGAATCTTTTTAGCTCACTTACATGAAAGCTTCAGTTCATTACTCAATTTAGATTTGCACATGAAAAAGCAGTTCTGTTGTTTATTTATTAGATTATATTTATTTTTCAGTGTTTACTCTATCACTACCTGTACACTAAAATATTTCATGTGGTAACTTTTTTTTGAAAACCTGTTTATGGCAAGACATGTCAGAGTATTATTTATGTTATAACAATATAAAATAACAGATAAATATAACAACTGTATGGGTGGTGAATTGCTTACTCATTGTTGGAAAAAACGTCAATATGTCTCAAACCTTTTTTTTTTTTTTTTTTTTTGCAGTCATTGGTGAGCTATATGATATTTATATGTTAAAATTTATGATTAAATATATTCCTGTCTTCTCTCCTCTATCTGTACCCAGTGTTGCTACTAGGGATCCTGTTTGAGGGATTTGCGGTCTGTCAATGAGGAACTACCGGCTCATCTTCTGCCACAACCTGAAGCAGCCTTAGATGGTTCAGGGCTTCATTGGCCAGAGGAGGAGAGGATAAGAAACACTTTCACTGCTACACGGTGAGTGTGTACACACACCTACACTTTAACATGGAGTACAGTTCAAAACGACTGAGCTGACAGTAGAGCATGAGAGGATGCGGCAAGAACAATTATCCTGGTGAAATCTTTTTGTATCTTTTTTTAATTTGTCTTGTTTTTCTGTTGTTTGTTCAAAGGAGTGAGGTTTTGGTTTGTGGTGAGGAGGAGGCAATGAGGAAGAGTGTGTCTCTGTTGCCATGCAACGAGGGCAGGAGCTCAGGCAGCACCACTCGTGTTTTTGGCGTTCCATTGGAGGAGGTGTCACGCACACTTACAATCAACGGCCACGAGGTCCCTGCAATAGTGAAATACATCGTGGACTATATCGAGGAGCATGGTGAGTGGTCGCTACATTACACAGACACGGTATGTGCTCACATCACAATTTTATTTTAAACCAATTATTTAGGTGCCTAGTGCAGGATAACATTTTCTCCATGCAATATTTAAATAGACAATTACGTTTTATTTTTACACTTATAAACATTAAAGTGAAGTGAGTATTAATGTATTTTAAAATATAAAAAAATATAAAATTTGACAGTGCAATAATTAATTTTGTAATTATTATATACCAATTTCACCTTAAGATATTGCAGAATCTGTTTCCCTGCACGGCCCCACCTAGAGTTGAAAGAAGAAGGTGCCACAAGGGAAAATCCTGTTTCATATAGATATGTTGTTGATAAAGAAAGCAGCTCATCATTGCATATTACACTGCATATCAACTATTGAAATTTTCTTTGCAGCATTATTTTTGTTGGCACTGTGCCCCTCATTTGATTTCTTATCACTGGCTCACTTCCTCTTTTCAAACATTCTTCAGCTCTTCAGTGTTTTGTTTTTGGGCCATTTTTGCAAAAGTTATACCTGATATATGACAGGATTCACGTACGGGAGCAAGTTCCAATTTCTGAAAAAGAAAATACCCAGAAGAATAAAAAATAAAATACATAATTTTAAAGAACTTTATTAATTTCCAGGCTCATTGAGTAATTTTGATTATCCTTTCTTAAAATAACTTTTATCTCCAAATCTTCAACTTTGTCTTTGTCTTTGTCTTTGCATAAACCAGCTTCTTCAGAAGTAGAACAATCATTCATGTCTACTGTCCAGAAACAGAAAAATCTTTTGTTTTCCACTGTGACTAATGAGTCAGTCACTGAACAAAGTTCTCCTTGTAAAGCCTGTCATGTCAGTGACGCTTTTTATAGAGTGCTGAACGAGAAGCTTCATCTTGAGTTGTCCTGGAGTGACCAGTGAAGCAGGCTGGTGGGTTTTTTGACCATAGGGCAACTCAAAAACGGCGTTATGTAATAAGAGCTTAATCCCCCCTATGGTTGTGCTGGCAGCGGTGTCGCCAGTATGTGAGTTATTGAGCCAGTGAGAAGGTTTCATTATCTGCTTTTCCTTTATGTGTGTGATTCTACAGGTTTAAGAAAAGTAGGGTGATGACAATATAACGTAAAGAAAGGCTTAAGAAAGAAAATATGAAGCACCTGAAGCTGTGTACCAATCAAAGCAATGATATCTGTGACTGTCTGAGCAGAAACCAAAGCCTTTGGCTTTCTTTGGTTTACAGGACACAGCACTTTAATACCTAAATATTTTTAAGGTTGTGTCTCCTAGTGTTATTGACCTGCATTACATTGTGAATAGACAGGGATTTGATATGATACATATCCTTTTATTTATTTATTATCATAAAACCCACTAGTTGTAATTTTAGCTTTGGGAGACAGAGTTTCACATGACATATAGTAGTACACAACAAACACACTGTTATGATGTTATTATGTTAAGTTGAAAACACAAAATGTTACATAGAAGTTGAAAAACAGGGTTCAAAGCAGACCGATAAATGATTCCTCCTCTCCTCTGTTATGTCTTGAAATAAATAGGTTTATGCGGACATAAAAATGTACATTCCCTTTATGTAAAAAGCATATTGCAGATAATCATATAAAAAATCTGGCATTGGATCCGTTGCCCAAATAAGACCAATTGACTATTTACTGTCTCCATAGGTCACCTGGACCTGGAGGGTCTCTTTCTCGTTAATGGCAATGCAGAACGTGTTGATTGGCTGCGTCAGCGCTACGACAGTGGTGAACAGGTGGAACTAGAGAAGGAGGCCGATCTGGCGTCAGCCGTAAGTTTGCTCCGACTCTTCCTGCAGGAGCTTCCTGAGCCTGTCATTCCAACAGAGATCCAGGGACACATATTGCAGCTCTACCAAGGTTAGTGACCTATTATGACCTTTAAATACACATTGTTTATAATTGGAATGCATGTCACTTCCTGCCCAATAGCATAATTGTTGACTAAAAGTGCAACATATAATAATTGCTCATGTGCTGTCTTTGAATTAAACATAATCCAATTTGTTTGATTTTTTTTTTGGGGGGGGGTTATCATTGAATGCGTGCTTAACTAAAGAAAAACAAACAACATAATTACCTATAATTTCATCAAGATCATCTCTGATTACATCAATGGAAAGTACCTGCACAGCAACATGTACAAAGTGTTCTAACATTAATTGTAATTATAAACCAACACCCATATTCCAGTAAAACTAAATACAGTAACCAAGCAAAATTAGTGAATGAGAAACACAGCCTGGAAATCATTACAAATATTTTATTTATATTTTTCAGATTACAGCAGTGAGGAGGAGTTGTGTAGGAATCTGAAATACCTGCTCCAGCAGCTTCCCCAATTGAACTATGGCTTGCTGCGTTTCCTGTGTCGCTTCTTAGCCAGTGTGGCATCTCTGCAGCAGGATAGCTGGAGTGTGGGGGCGCTAGCTGCAGTCTTTGGTCCAGACATCTTTCAGTAAGACACTTGTATTAGTTTCTATAGACTTCAGCGGGATCAATTTGTTATGTCAAGAATTATTTTATTTGAGTAAAATATCGAGATTTATCATAATTACAATCAAAGAGAAAACAATTGCGATATATGTATGTACTCGAGGTTATTTGATATTAAGCATCAAATTACACATGCAGAGAGTTAAACATACAAACATACTTTTTTATAAAAATAATCTCTCCTCTGTTCCATCTGCAGTCTATCAACTGAAGGAGAGAACATTAAGGACCAGGAGTCTGTGAGTAGAGTCCTGGCAGAGCTGCTGGACAATCAGGAGGGACTGTTTGATTCAGAAGATGATGATGTTTCCACCACCAATGACTACAGCTCCATCAATGAACAGGTATTGATTGTCTTCTTCATACTGTATCTACACCCATTTCAAAATGTGAATTACCAGTGATCTAGTACATCTTTCAAAGAGTTTGTCCTTCAATCTATATAATTTTTATCCGTGCTTTTATACTTGCAGCTTGAGTATTCTCAATTCTGCAGTTAAGATTCCCCCCAAAAGATCAATACAGTGTGTTTTCATCTATTTTTTTTTGGTTTGTCCTTCAACCTATATAATTTTTATCCGTGCTTTTATACTTGCAGCTTGAGTATTCTCAATTCTGCAGTTAAGATTCCCCCCAAAAGATCAATACAGTGTGTTTTCATCTATTTTTTTTTGTTTGTTTGTTTCTCTGGAGCTGAATGACTCTTTGTTGGTCCCTACAGTCACATTATTTCATTCTATTAATTTTCTTTTTATATGATCCTCGTGTCAATTATAAGAAGCAAAAGACACCTGTATAGAAAAAAAAATGCAGTATGAAATTTATAACTTCATTTAAGTTTGCCAAACAATTGTTAGAAACATGTTTGTGCTCTATTTCTGTATTTCTGACATAAAACTAAACATTTATGTCAGTTTAAAATGAAAGAGCACATAAAAATCCTTGTTTATTAGACAGGATGTGACATTTCACTCCTCTTCTGTTTTGATCAGAGAACTTTATTTTCATAAATAACAATTCTAGACACTATTGAATTGTTAATTATTAAATTGTAGTTATCTTTGTTTTCACCACTGCACATCCACAAATATATGCTGTACACAACAACTTAGATAAACTATAGTTTTGCCCTAAATGAATTGTTTGTTTGAGACATTTGACAATATGGACATCCAAACAATCACATTTTTCTCATTTACATTAGCTTTTTTTAAATGCTACAAAGTTCTACCTGTGATGTATCCTCATGTACATTTTTTTAATGAAATACTAATTAAGTGGGAGATAAGAAAACAAGCCACTAATGGTGTAACCATGGGGTTTAAAAAATAAATAAAGCTAGAAACACACATATGAGTTAAGATTTTAAGAAAAAGTGGACAGATCATATAAATTAAGACAAGAAAAGAAATCCTCTGTAACATTAAAACTATGTAAAGATATCGGGAGTTAAGAGTGAGAAGAAAAAATATTTAGGGAATGGATTTTAATGGATTAAAGATTAACTGCATAAAACTAAGGTTTATGCCAATTTCAGAACCACTGACCACTATACTTTACTCAATGAACATGTGTTGGACTCATTTACACCTGTAGTGGACCACCTGACATTTCCAAAGCAGTGCTCTTTGTGGAGCTTAATGCACTGGTTGTAATTGAAGCAAACAGTGCGTTGCAACAATCAGTCACATATTAATGTGTATTGTGACCTTAATTGAAGCAAACAGTCACATATTAATGTGTATTGTGACCTTGAAAGGCTTAAGTGGCAGCTGCACAGTTAAACAGGCTGTCTCAAGACTACATCTGCCAAATGAATTAGTCTCCTGATGAAGGTTTGTACTAGGTCTGGTAATTTAACCTGAGCAGACAAATGAAGCAGAATGTTTTCTGTTATTTGTGCCAGCTGATTCAAGTGTGTCTGGATCTGATAGATGTAACAGATGTGCCAGTAAATGTAGAAATGGCCGGGGATGTTAATGAGAATGTGCTAATTCCCAGAAGATATCACAATGTACAGCTGCAGTGAACATGTTCTGTGCAGTCAGTCTGAGAATATACATTTACAGTTCATGATCTAGTGTCATAAAGATGAACTGTTGAGCAGTAACCTATTAAAGACAGAACATAGAGTTATTTCTGGAGGTAAATGGCCTAGTTGGCCAGTCACGAGCATGTCTGATATCTTTCCAGCATCTCTAATATTGCTACATGCGATGTGTAACATGGTTTATCCGTAATCACGCCACTGTTGGTGTATTTAAAGTATTTTAGACGCAAGTAGCTGGAAAGTGCACATGACTGTGAATTACTCACTCACTGTATTTACTTTTTAGAATGAAACAAAGCATGAATCTCATCAGCTCAGTAACTTAATCCTGATCTTTAATTACCTAAGAAGATTCATTCATGTCCTACAATTCACCTCATAAATAAATTCAGAACTTAAAATATGAAAAAAAGTCTTTGGACTATTTGTATATCCTAATTCCTATACATCATTTGATTCTGTGGAGTTCAGTGTTGTATTTGTTAAAAATAAATGTTCTTTTTTTGGTTATTTAAAAAAATTAATAAGGATTTAAGTACAACTTCTCTCCCCGATATCACCATTGTGTGGTAGAATAAGCCCCCATTTTTACCATACTGATTTGAATCTCAGAACACAATCACGTACGTGACTCAAATGACTCAAATGACAGTGAAAGAATTTCCTGACTGCCCATTGTAGCTCTGGGAAATGCCATGTTTCCATAGCGACTACATAGTGACAGCAGCAGATGGAGCTACTGTCAAGAAGGGCAGTTAATAGTGTAGAGGGAAGGACAAACAAACACAAGGACAGAGGTGATAGTCTTATTATGAACTATGTGGTTAATGTTTTTTCCACAGAGGCTTCACAGTTATTTTTAAAGTGATTCATAAGGTAGAACATTAGAAATATCTGTTTTATGATGGTACATTGAAAAGATGTATAGTAAGTACTGCTAATTGTGCTTAGGAAATTGCTTTAAAAATGTCGCAGTTTGGTTTATTTAACCTGTAAACCACAGCTCAAGCTTTCCACTGAAGTTTCTTGGTCACATGCCGTCAGCTGTCTGAAATATGATGAGTTATTTCTGTCCTCACATTTAATCCTCTCCTGCGTGTCAAGCATTTATTTCCTTCTCTTCCTCCTCTCTCATTCTACCTTCATCCTTCTCTTACATCAGATTTGTTGCTCACTTCCTCCTGTTTTTATCTTCTTCTCTTGTCTTTGGCTCGTACCATTCTTCATCTGTCTTGTTTCACTTACTTTACAGCTGTTACAATGTTTGCTTGTTATTAATGAAACTGTTACTCCCTGCCATAGTTTTAAAATAGGAGAATTCTCCTGTGACAAACAAAGGTCACTAACTGGAGCTCAATGTGAGATTTGTGATGGTTTTATATACTCCTATGCTATTTTGACCAAAATAGTATTTCAGGAAAATAAAGACGTACCACATATATTGTAAGCCGCATCTCCTTATTTAAATTACCCACGGGCCACAATGTGCCCCAGGATGGACCTTGGACATGCCCGCTGTAGGGTTTATAAATGTTGTACATGAAGTACTTATAGTTATGAATTATGTTTTGTGGCATGATTATTCCAGCAAAAAAGAAATTCATAAAAACAAAATGGAAACATCTGTAAATGGGCTTCAGATATGAGTGGTAATAATAAGCTCAAAGCTGAATGATCATACATATGTGTTATTCACCTGCCAGAACTGGTCGAAGCCTCTGTAGTGCTGATCTATACTGTGGTTTTGTTCTGATCTGACATATTGAACACATTGAATCACAGTGACAGTGAATCATTTTTATTGTATGATTACAGATTATATAATAATTTTAAAGCCAATAAGATCATCACGGCGAATGTGTGTGTGATTTCCAGAACATCACAATTTAATTTTAAACTTGATTATCTTGGTAGTTTATAGTCTGACACGGTGGCTGCCCAAGGCCCAGATAACTAGTCATGTGACTGTTGTGTAAGAGTCTTGATGCAAAGGGCTACATTCTTCTCTCATACACTCACTCTCCCCTCTCTCATCTTCTCATACAACATACGTGAATAGTAATTTCTCTTTTACTTTTTTTCCTCTATATCTGTGGTATCAGTCATTGTCTGATAAGCTTGTTCTACTTTTTTTTGGCACAAGCTGATTGTTGCTAGTATGTGTACAGGACCAGATATATAATGATACAGGTATCTTTCTTTTCAACTGAATTTTTACAGATATGGAAATTTTCCACGTATTTTGTGACATTACATGAATGAGATCATTGTTCTTCTGTGTATTTTCCTGTCTCCTTAAGATCACAGAGTTGCTAGATGACGATAAGTGTGAGGCAGAATGCGAGGAGCTGCCTCAGGATGGGGAGGAGGGTCTGGCTTCCTCCAACTCACCACAGCACTCTTACACCTATGACAGCCCTGCAACCAGGTGAGATTGAATGTTGTTGTTAAACAAGAATAGTTTGTTGAAAGATGAGGTTGAAGGGGTGACATGTGACGAAGGAACCTGACAAGACAAGTTCCATGACATTGCAGTCACAAAGCATTGACTGTCCCTCAGGCTAATCAGTGTTTTAAATGATTGTTTTGCAGCCATGTTTACTTTTTGTGCCTTCACCTGACTTCAGTTTCCCGCAATTACAACTTCAACTTAACTAGTTACTCCCAGTGTTTTAAGGTTTAAAGATACGTACTATACGTTTAGTATAATGCATTATACTAAGTTTAGTATAACGTATATTGTTACACTTGGTAAAATGTTCACTTTTTAGTGGCAAGGCCAAATATGTTGTAGAATTTTAAGGAAAACCCCATTTGTCAGTAGTTAATTTGCAAGAAGAGGACTGGAGTGGATAAACGCTCAAGGATAGTCATAAAAAAAAAACTTCTGCTAAGTAAGAAAACCCCTGAACAAAAGAGTTTTATTGACATTATATATGATAATGTTATGGGTTCGGCGGATTCCACTTAGTCACGCTGAAAGTTGCTGTGCAGGGGTGATGATCGTTACCTGCTAAGAATCAGAAGACAGACACCTTGACACACACGCAGACATGCTCACGTTCACACACTCTCCTTCCAAACCAAAGAACCAGAGTTCAATCCCCAGTGAGAACATAGTGTTCGCTCCTTCGTCTGATCTGCTGATCTGCTTTACGTTAATTACCGAGTCTTTCCTCCACACTGCTAAATATATACATATATATATATATACACTTACACATTTAACATCATGAACTGTAAAATATTTAAGGGTGTAGAATATATTTATACAATACTAACATACAGAATTGCTCTTTTAGTTTGTAAAATACTTTCAAACAGATTTTACATTTTAATTAGATTGGCTTAGTTTTTTATTATGTATCTGCTGTGTGAGGAGAAACTAATGTGAATACTAAATAGTTATATACTTACAACAAACACTGCCTAAAACAAATATAAGTTAAAGAAAAATTCTGGCAGGATGGATTTCTCTCATGATTTTCATTATTCCCTCTAAAGAACCTTGTGTTGTTTTCTTTTTATCTTTATTCTCTAATTCTGTTAATTTCTTTTTCAATTTCTGATTTCTCATTTTTTTCATATGAGGAGATTGTTATATTTCCCCCCAATTTGTCCTAATTTTCAGAATCTAATCATAATTTGTGTGGACAAAGCATAAAATAGCACAAAATATTTTTCCATCTCTTGTGTAGAAATCTGCTGTTAATGTTGTTCAAACTAGTTTACTGCACTGCGACCTTAAATGGTTGATCAATAGCGACCTATCTAGATAAAAACAAATAGGTATCATACAGCAATAAATCTGCTTATCTGACTACTATGTTGTGTGTGTGCGCGTGCATGTGTGTATTTGTGTGGCCTTTAAGATGCTTACAGTCAGTAATCCACATATACTGTACATACTGGTGTTTACCTGCCCTGTGACATACAGTGCGTAATTGGTTTTACTGTTTAAAAGAGATGAAACCGAGGTGTCCTTCACTCTTATGGACCTGATTTGCTGACTGTTTTTTCACGGTGGACCAATTGTCTCTAACCACAGCAGAGGCAAATAAATAAAAAAAAGTTGAACGTTTTTTTTTTTTTTACAAAAGTGTTTTTACAAAATTATTTTTGCAACATCTGTAGCCCAGTGCTATACAACAGAGAACTAAACTAAGTGTATAATTATGCTTAGTATAAAGCAAACGTAGCAAACTACAAACGTTGACACAGCTTTATTGAATAAATTGATTATTAGCCAATATATTTTCGAGGTCATGGTCCAGTAGCATCTGTAAAATGAGGTTGGCATATTGCTTAATTGTTTGTTTGACAAGCAGTCCTATTGCATTTTGTATCGAGAGAGCAGTTCATATAGCAGATGTTGTGACATGGAGTCAAAGCTCAAAGCTTTATTCATTGTGGATGGAGATGGAGTCTGTTAATACGCAGCAAATAGTTTAACGTAAGCACGCTGACACTTGTCAGGTTGTTTGAGCTTTTAGACTGCTGTGATCGTTTCACTTGTTTAATGCTGTGTTAGTGACTTTTTTCAGTACCACGTATCTCTGTGACCTTGTCTAATCGTGTCTCCTCTGGAGTATTACTGCTGCATTAAACTGCATTAGTTTGACAGTGTACTTTATAAACAAATGCAGACCATAATAAGCTTACAATTTTAGACTTTTTATAAGCTCATCATAAATGCCGTAATAGATGACTATTTTAGGGCCACCTATTTAGGAAGGAAATCCTTGTCAGCATTTGTCCTCATCTGATTAGATAAAGTTCTCAGTCTGTTTGTCTGACCTGATTATTTTTATTATACAGAAAAGACCAAAAGGGCATACTAAACTACACGGTCAAGAAAATGTTTTAAAATATTTGACTCTTATTATAAATCATTGCAATTGCATTGCAGTGTTGCTTGCTGTGTTGATTTTTAACCAACTTTAATGAGAGTTGTACACATTCCATCCAACTCTTTCATTTTTATACTTTTTGTTTGGTTCTCAACTTTTATTTTAAACAGTGAACAGTAGTTTTGTATTTGTTGTCCAAATGTAATAAATGGGTCAAGTGTAACATGTAAGTAGTCACTGTTTAGTGCATGCCAGCTTCTCTTTGACTCATTACTAGTTGTGACAACCTAGAGAGTAAAAGTTTTCCTTTAATGATTCTGAGTTGTTTGTCTAACACTTGACAGACAGGAAAGTCTGTCTGTCCTGTGTGGCTGTCACCATGTTCCATTAATAGACCACTTCAGCCGACACACAAACACACATTTTACTTGTTGACAGTCTCTGCTAATTTCAAATCTATATTTAATCCAAGCTATTTCACCTCTGATCTCAGTGATTCCTGTGTCATGACTCCCCTCCTTCTCCCACTCTCCTCTGCTGTATATTATCTGACCTTGGAAATATTTTTAATCAATTAACCGATAAAAAGTGCAGCCAAAGAGTAAGGGGTTCATGGGCTTAACTTTCAGTCTCCTGGCACAGGAAAGTGCCTTCTCTTGTGAATGATTTATTGATTTTATTCTGTAGTCTAAGTTAAAATGCAATTTCAGACCTACTTCTATAAAACACTTCAAACTAACTCCTGTCATTTCTCACTGTTACAACTACTGTATCGTACCATTTAAATGTGACACCACAGAGAACCAAGTATTCCCTTCATTTTGGAAAATGAATAGCTCTATATTAGTGCCCTGGTTCAAACCAAACTTATTTACCAGCGTCTGCATGCATGTCATATCACAATGTACATAAACACAGTATACAGGTCAGTACAGGGGCATCAGGTATGTACACTATTTGGCCCAGTTCTTTTGAACTAAGTTTTACTGCTTTTTTCTTTAGATGCTACCACACTGTATAGTTCACTTCCTTAACTAAGCACAATGTTATACATCATGCACTATGCTCTATTTTCAGGGGTATGATTACTTACATGGGGTAAATATTCTGCCAAGTAATGGATTGACACACAGCTGGATACAATCATGAAACATCTCTACTTTCTCATCTTTAGCCATCCATACAACATAATCTGCTATACTAAATACTTGTTTCTGGACAGACCAGTGCCACTGAAAAATATTTAATATTTAAGGCACTAGTTTGATTTACATGTGCGTCCTACTTAATTATGTGCCATCTTTTCTGTCCTCACTCTTCATTTCCTTTCAGTTCTGCCAGTGGGGGTGGTGCAAACACTGGGCACAGGGTGTAATATAATAGAGTGACTGGACTAGATAAGACCATTCTTTTACTTTTGCTATCAGTTCTCACTCTCAGTTCTGGAACAGCTGATGTGTGTTGCTTTGGTATTGAGAAACAAAGTTCCTAAATTACTTGGAAAAATGATTTCAGTGATTTCGTTACAATCTGTCACACACTGTGATTCGGATCAGAAAGTATAAACTTTAAGTCATGTTAAGGTCTCAAAATGAAGGTGCCTTGTTTTTGTCCACGGACAAATGTATTCATAATAAATAACTTTTTTTCAGGATCACCAATTGTTGGCAATATAATATCATATATGGGAAACTGTGGATGAAGGATCTAACCATGATAAATTATCACAGAAATATTTCTTGCAGTCAAATAAACATTGACTACCTAAATGTTTTACCAGATGTAGTACATACAAGTCCTTTGTCTTCTGATTATTCTAGTTCCGTCCTCTACATTTGTTGTGGTGTATTTCTCTTACTAAGACATGCTGCATTTGTTCACTCTACCTTTTGCTAATTGGGTTTATTATAAAAATGCTGCTGGGGAAGATATAAAAGAAAGGTGTGTGTGTGTATGTCTGTATGTGTGGTGGCACTCATGTTCAGTTCATACACCATTATACAGCTCAGTGGGTTGATTGTGATAAATGCTGAGTTAAGAGTCATCACACTAAAAAGATCCCCTCCAAAAAAAACATTTTTTATTTTCTTTCTGACCAAGGATAAGCTCACATATCGCTTCCCTTCTTTATGATTGGCTTCCACCTTTAGCTCCTCCTTTCTGATTGGCTCCCTCTGGGCTTGTTGTCTGGTTGCTTCAGAAGCTCATATATTTAAGCAGGGCTCTGGATGTTTACTGCAGCACTTTTGCAGAGTGCACAGTGAGGCAACATCACTCACTGACTCGCGCACACATTTAGAGGACACCGCAAAATGTGCCAAAGCAATAGCCGCACTCTTCTTCTAGACTTGCTGGTATTTGCTCATCTGGGAAAATAGATAGATATGATCCAGGTTGAATTCTGAAACCTGAAGAATAAACCAGCATTAAAAAGAGAGAAAATCTGCTTGAGCTCAGTTCAGTTTAATGTCAAACTGGCGTCTCTTTTGGAAAACAACATCAAGACTTCAACCACTGCATTTATAAAAGAAGACGCTACAATATCCAGAACGAAGAAAAAGGGCAGAAGACTTTACTCAATAACAATAATAAGGATTTAAAAACAAGAAAAAAGGACAACTCTAAATGAGAGAAAATGAGAATGGCCTGTGACATTCTGCTGCAGAGGTAAACACCAGTCTTATGTAATTCCTAACTCTGACACAGTACAGTTGAATGAATAGAAGAATGATGAATGAAAGAAGTCAAAGAACTGCATATGGTGCTCTGAGTCATTGGGAGTCTTTATGCAGATTGATATCTTTTATCAACTTTTTAAATCTAAATCTTTTTTGTTCTTTTGTTATGTGAATGTGGTACAATGTGAAAGATTAGAGGCAGTTGGATTTACACAAGGAATTGGAGCGAGTGGAGACTGAAGGGAGCAGAATTGACAATGAAATGAAATGAAATGTACAGTTGTTAGTGCAATATTTAATGACTGATTCAGAGTCTATCAACAAATCAATTGTTGTCAGTACATTGCTGAAACATAACAGTCCCTACAAAATTGCAAAAATAATTTTAATTTTGTATGTATACCATTTTTTGTCTGTGAAAGATGTAGGGCGTTGGGACTAAGATTATTTATGATGAACCAGCAGGCTGTTTATTGAATCACTTTGAAATAAACTGTCTGCATTATAATGTGTAGGAAAGGAATGAATTTAACATTTCAGTGGCCATTTAAAAACTCCCATGTGTGAGACAGCTTGGAACCAGACCAGGGAGCAGTGATCAGACAAAAAAGCAAACCACACATCTTGAAACATCAGCATTGTCAACTTCATTGTTTGGTTAGGATCCAAATATTTTATGTATAAAAACTTACTGTTGTGAGAAAGACGGTGCTTATGGTTTTATGACAACTAACTCTTGCTTCACCTTAGATGGGGCCATTATAACTTTATATTATTATAAATTATAATTAATTCATACAGGTATTTTCATACATACATGTTAAAATAGTAATATTATAATTAATTCATACAGGCATTTTCATACATACATGTTAAAATAGTATTTGTAACATGCATATTTGTTTGTTGTTTTTAATGTTAGAGACCAAAACACCATCACTCTGTGTTGTTTCTCTTTGGTCATTGAGTCAACAGCTGAGTCAAAGTCAGTCAGCATTTTAGCTCAGCTTTAAACTGTATACTATGGAGTGGTGTGCATTTGATCGTCTTGGCCTATATCCGTGGTATTTACTGTATATATGTGTATATGTATAAGCTGTGGATTACATAACCAATGCCCGACTTGACATTTTGCCAAACTACTTTATTACAGCACAACCTGGCATGTTAACTATGGACTGAACCTATTTTTGACTTAAAGTGTCGTAAATCCCACACGAGCCTCTGCTAGTTTTTACTAGTTTTATTTATATATATATGGTAACTAAGGATGGTCATTTAGTTTACTTGCTTGCTGATAGCAAAACCTCTACTTCAAACAGTCATAAATTTCATAAAAATCATCCCTGTGGTTTATTAGAAATTGTTAGAACTGTTGAGCCATTAAAACAGACATGACTCTCTAAGCTGTGGGCTCTCCAGGAAATCTAAACTTGTCATTTAGTGTCTGTAAGACCTGAAGTTGCTAGGTAGCGGGCGTCAATACATCTTACTCTGTGCTCACTGCTTACTTCAGAGACAGTGCTGTGTTTTCCCCTGGTGGATATTGAGTATAACTTTGACCATTTCTTCACAGTAGTCTCAAATTATCACTTTTCCCAATCAAGGTTTCACGTCAAGCTGCTAATACCAGTGCCTAAATATGTGACTCCATAAGACGTCATTGGGGTCTTATTCCTTTCTCTCTTCTTTTGATGTTTGTGTCTGCATGGCCATAGCTAATCTTATCATCTCAAGGCCATATGGAAAACAATTTTAAAACATCTCAATTTTCCTGCCACATTACATCTAGCTGCTTTTCCCTCATTTTAAGAACGAAAAATTGAACTTTTTTTATCTAACAGCAGAAAACATTCTCCTGTGTAACTTTTCCATCTGTAATCCTTCTTTAAGCCACTTGGATAAGACAGAGACGCCACATCTTTTGATCTCATCTGTCCTTCATAATAATAGCCATGGGTCAGACCCTTGAGGATCTTGGTTCTTTAGAGCTTAAGTAAATGTTTTCATTGCTGCGTAGGGAGTTTGGGGAGGACAAGGATATGTTGAAGAAGCTAACCACAGTTTTAGTTCTTGTCCTTTGGGGACAAACTGAAATCAGATGTTATTTTTGATACTTAAGGCTCTTGGCAATTACCAAGAATTCATTGTTGATGATACAGAGCAACCAAGTGTGCGTGATTGCCTATTGTAAAGCAGAATAGCCGGCAGTTAGATGTTATCTGTAGGGTCTGATACTCTAAATGTATACAAAAATAAATCACTTACAGGCTCATATAGGCTTCCCAAGCAATGAAGCAGAATAGAAATGACCATGAAGTATCCAAATTCCTTTATTGTTATTGTACAAGTACAAGGAAATTCAGTGCATTCATGGTGTGTCTATATCTCTGTGTCTGAATGAGAAGTTACAAAAATGTGGATTCTTGGTGTGACTTTGAGTTAGTGTGTAAGATCAGCTGCCTGCTGAATCAACACACATCTCAGCCTCCTCCTCAATCTTTCTCTTTTAAACACACACACCACTTTGCCGATGGAAGAGAATTCAAGAACAAGCATGATATTCTCCTATCTGATTAGCAGTGTTAAGTAAAGCTCTGCAGCCTAAATAACAATCTGCCCACCCAGTGTGGCGCCACAGACTTGAATGCTGTGTTTGTGTGTTTTTCATCTCTATCTTTATCTAACATGCACACACACAAATGCAGCATCTTTATTTTCTTGGTACTTCCATTTTGGAGGTAAAATAGAGATGAAAAGAATGTGACGTTTTAACCACATTGCCCTTTTCTTCTGTCTGTTT
>NC_024321.1:4301113-4316263 GCF_000523025.1 Cynoglossus semilaevis
TCCTGCCCACTGAGTCTGCTGAGTAAGTACAAACATTCAAACACAACATTAACTCTGGTTAAGATTTTTTTGAAGCTGAATATTTTTGTGAAGGCTTACAGGTTAAAGATTTCTCAACCTGTAAATGTGCATTGTAATTCATCACACATTTTAATATAATTGTCACATTGCTCTAAAGAAACATTTAAAAAGACATTTCTAAGATCAGTTAATAACTACACGATCTGATGGACCATTCCTCTGCCCCTGTGACCTGAAAGACTTGTCCTTGCAGTGAGTCGCCAACGCAACAAGCTTCTCTGGGCCCTTTGTGTGTGTTTTGTTGGTATTTGTGTGGTTTCATTTGTGAGAATGGATACTTATGTTAACAGAGCTACTAAAAGTTGCTGCTGCAGTTAGGAGTGTGCTTTCAGCCTAACTCTCGCACACATTGATCTGACCTCCGCCCAGCACCTTTATGAGTTTTAGCCTTTTATGGGAACATCCAGATGACATTTATGTTCCGTACACTTCCTTTATGATCACATAACAGTTGAAGTGATTCAATCCCATACCATGACACATAGGCCAACTGGATTACATTTAAGACATGTTATATAATTTGAAAAAAAAAGTGGTGTAAAGGTTGTTTTTTTTTTCTTTTTACATCTTTGTTGTCTATGTTTAACACTGTACCATTTATTCTCTATCTGATAAGAGTCTCCTACTTAAAAAAATAGCAATTAACTCGGCCAAGCATGTGAGATACTATTGCTTAACACTCAGTTAGCTATTATAATTAAGTTTAGTTGATGTTATTTGTTTTTTTTTTCCCCAGTATATTTCAGCGAACCATCAGAGCTGCAGTGGAGCAGCACTTCTTTGACCTGCAAACCAAGAGCATTGACCGCAGTCTTAGCAACTATGATAGCCAGGGGTGAGTGCAAACACACACACTCTCAAATGCTGATATGTATGAGCCTAAAGAGCAACCAAAATCCATCAGTTGACCTAAAGAGCGACGCATAACTTTGTTTAGCGTGCAGGGGTAACAGACATACATACACCTAACAGGAAGGAAGGAAGAGGCCAATGAAAGAGGAGAGAAAGAAGTACATGGAAATACGACATTATTGGGGTCAACTGCTGCACATCTCTGTAAACGTACATGACAGCATACATTACACAGATGACTCAGAGGCCAAATGTGACGGTGGATATGTATTAAGAAAAATGTTTGACATAGTGAGCATTGGTGACAAAGGTTGAAAGATGAGCAGGAGACTCGCGTTACCAGTAAACATGTTGACAGTGGCAATGTTAATAAGCAAACTGTGGGTGTTGATGGAACCAGCTGTTAAGAATCATTCACCTCAAAGGCAAAACAACAAATATAGTAGGCCCTAACATCGGAGTGACACAACACTGTTGAGGTTTCAAAACGCAGACTAAAACAGGCCGTTTTATTTTGTCTGAATACCAACAGTGTAGGAATACTGTTTAATCTCATTTATTTAAATATTTACAATAATTCACACTCCTAGAAAGTATCACTGGAGTGATAGCAGCACTTTACACGTTACAAGTATTTTCACTCACATTCTGATTCATTACATTTTCATTACACATAGTTTAATTTGGGGCTAATATGTGGGGGGAAAAAGCCATGCAATGCATGCTGTTTAATGAATGTCTTCTTCCACACTTGAACCTTCTAAATATATGACCTTTAGTGCATGTCTTTTTTGCAGTGAAACTGCAGACAAGGGCTGCAATGGAAGTGAGGAGAAGCAGACAGAACCTGAAGAGAGTCCCTGTGACACAGAGGGGGAAACCTCACTCAGTCAGAACGAGCCACACGTACAAGAGAGTCGATCAGAAACACAGGTCTGTGGAAGATAAGGAAACACACATACACACATAAACATTAAAGAAGCCGAGAACTGAATACCTGTTTGTGGTATCAGTATGATAGTATATAAAATGTCTGCTTTTGTCAGTGCAGTATATTTAGCACACGTGTATTTTTTTTGTCAATAGCACTGATTGATTGAGAATTTTAATTGATATTTTGACATTTTCATGTTTTATTTTCCTTTTGGACCAATTGTGTCAATTGTTCCTGTCTTTGTAAAATAATAAGAAGTGAAACTCCAAGGCCACATGACCTGTAATTTCCAAATGAACGAAAGTGATGTCTGTTTATTTTGGAGTCACATCTCAGATCAGTTTCTGTTAATGCCCATTACGATCTCTACGCAGCTTGGTTTTATTCTACTGTTTCAACCAGCGTTGTTACTTTCCCTCAGGATTCACAGAACTCTGACGCCTCACAGGCAGAAACCCTAAGAATGGACCTGGATGCTGAGGCTGATACAGATGCTGAAAACCATATAAACACTGCCAGGTGAGATACAGTAGCAGATGTTTTAAGGATGTGAACTGTTATATAAAACATTTTAAATAATGAGGCAAAGAATTGTGTTTTCATGCAACTGGATCCACTTTGGAGAAAGGCCATTTGAGAGAAAGTCCCAATCTTTACCTCTGAAATGTGGCAACAATGTCATCATTCACTGAGGACTTTGTGTGTATTCTTTTTAGATTATTCACATTCACTGCCACAGCTAGAACTGTTTTATCTCTTGTCATTTGCAACCGATCTTTATCTCTTCTCACGTGTGGAGTCACACTGCTTTGTTGTGTCCTTTAAAGCCTTCTTTGTTTTCACTCATGGTTCCCACGGACCAGCTCATTTCTGCAGGTTGTGGGCGGCGATTCCTGCACTTTAGAGAGAAGCAGTGTGACACAGATTATTAACTGTGTTGTGTTTCGGACAACCTCCTCCCCCATCTCCCTTAAAGAATTCCCACAAAGATTTGTGGGACTAAAGATTTTTATATCAACATTTTTTGAGTCTAAAGCTATAAAAGATATTTAGGATTTTTTCTCCACTTTGAACTAAGAACTTGTAGTAATAGGAATGAATATTTTTTCAGAAACTCTATGTGTACAGTTTTTACATAGCTAAATACGACTTTAAAATATTCTTACTGCAGGTGTAAAAGCACCATTTCCTCAATGTCTCTGCTTTAGCGGGAGTCCTTCTCACAAAGATATGGACAGAGTGCCAGAATTTCACGGGTTTAAGGCCCAGGTTTTTTTCTTTATCTTTGATTTATAGGCAGGACAATCATCCCTGTGATGCCATGGACCAGACTGACACCATACAATGTGTAAGTATTGTATTTTACAAGTATGTAAGAGGGTAAGTCAAAAAAGTTTTGGGAAAATAATAATAATAAAAATAATAATAATTGTACACCTTTTGAATTCATAACATATGTCCTAAAACCTTCTGAACTTCTGTTTTTAGCGCAGACCTAAAAAAAAATCTTTGATTTTCCTTTTCACCCTCCAGGACACAGACTCTTGTCACTGTGATCAGAACGCCAACACCAGCGAGACCAACAGGAACCATCTGCCCCAAACAAACGCTGGCCAGAACTCGCACCTGCAACTATTTCACGACAACCAGTGGGAAGGTGGGCATCTTAACGTTTCTGTAGTCCTCATCAAGCGTTATTGAATAGATGCACAATCTTTTCGTTTCGTTTCTCAGTCACAGCGATTGTTTCCAACCATGAAGTTATGTTATTTCCTCATCTTTTTTCATCCATGTCTCTGTGATGAACAAATGATAGGGAACATTTTTGTTGTTATTATTATGCCACAGGAGTTTCAAGAGTTTCATTCTTTTCCATGTGACCAAATTTGGGCTGAATGTCTGTTTGACTAATGAATTGATGTATTTTATATGCACTCATTCAACATAAGATAAGATAAGACTTTATTCATACCACACCAGGGAAATTCAGTTGTTACAGCAGTAGGATAGACATGTAGTACTACAAGTAAAAGTAACAGCAGGGTAGACACAGTATTTACAACGTGATATACAAATATCAAAGTGACCATTTCCAGCAGGGAATAAAGTGACTAAACTTATAGTGCACATATAAAATAAAAAAAATAAACATAACCTAGGAAGTTGTGGAAAAATTTAAAAAAAACACTTTTTCCCATTTGTTGTCGAGAACAAATAAAAATACACATACACAAGGTAGAAAAGACGGAGCTGCTGCTGCAACTTGCGGCCACTCAGGCGGCGCCATTACAGCAACTCTGAATGAATGTAACTGACTGTTGGGAATGATTGACCTCACTGCTCTGTTATCTTCTCCTTCCTCCTCCTCCTCCTCCTCCTGTTTTTCTCTCACTTGTCTTCCTTCATCCGAACAGCGTCACCCCCCTCTCATCTCCACCTCCCTCCCATAGACTTCTCATGTATGCACCTGCAAAAAGAAGGCCAAGGTGAGTGGTTTCATATCTAACCCAACATCAGCCGGTCTGTCTTCTCTTTTCTTCCAGTCTTATTTAGTGTTGCTTGCGGCTGTGGAAACAAAGTAAAAACTAATTTCAACATTTGCTTAGTTTTAAGTAACTCTCTTTTTTCCTTCAAATGACAGATTCTTCTTCACCCTTAATTTTTCTGTCCACTTTCATTGTTCTATCCTTTTTTTTCCCTTCACCTCAGTGCTGTATTGAAACAAAGCCAGTGACGCAGCAGAAGTCTTGAAGAGTTGTTTTCGTTGATTTATTAATGTCTTTTATTAACCCCTTGCTTCAAACTCTTTAAAGCTGAGGACTCCGTTGATTATCTTCCTAATCATCTTCTGTTAACCCACTCTCAGACCCCTTTTTTTCTTCTTATTTCTTATTTCTTTCTCCAGATCCCATCCCAGCTTTCAAATCCTGGCAGGATGACAGCGAGAGCGGGGAGGCGCAGCTCTCACCACTGGCAGGCCGTATGGTTCCTCTCCCTCCGCTGCCACTTGAGGAAGATGGCGAGGAAGAGGAAGGAGAGACAGGACAAGAAGCCTCTCCCTCCTCTTGTCGCTCTCACCATCACCTGCTTGCTCGACGTTTCCTCGACTTTGGCGCACACAGTGCTCAACGATTCCTCCAGCAGGACCTTGATGCCACTTCGCCAACCAAAGCCCAGAGGTACTGCAGAAAGATGCTGAAACACACTGCTATTGATTTTATTTTTATTTTAAATGAAGTCAACAGTGAGAAATGTGTAGTTTGTAGTAAAATAGTCACAGCCTAATATCCTCTGTTCCTTTCTAAGGCCACGTCGAGCATCATTTGGCTCTAAAGAGGCAATAAGAGGAGGAGGAGATGCAGTGCTGCATCAACTCACCAAAAAGCTTCAACACCTTAAGAAGAAAATCAAACAGTTTGAGGAGCAGTTTGAGAAGGAAAAGAACTACAAGGTAAAAAAAAAACAAAAACAACAACAAACAAGATCAGAAAAGAATCTCTGTGTCATCTTCAAATTAGTGATTGCGAAAAACATTATAAATTATGGTATTACCACAAACTTTTCTGAATGTCTCGTGACATTATTAAAAGTGAGCATTCCAACTAAAAGTCAGTCAACAATGTCAAGCAACATTGAAGTAAAAAGAGTTTGAAAATGGAGCTTGAAACAGAAGGAATGTGTTTGAATTTTAGTTTGTGAGCCGTATCTGTACCTTGACTTTTACATGTTTCTTTTTTCTGTCTCCTTTGTCCTACTCATTTTCCTCCTGATCTTTGCAGCCGTCTCATGGGGACAAGGCAGCTAACCCCAAAGTCCTGAAGTGGATGACAGATTTAACCAAGATCCGAAGGCAAATTAAAGGTACAATCCCAATGTTAATGTATGAATGACTTTGTGTGTGTGAGAGAGAGAGAGAGATAGTCAGGGTTAGAGTGTCTGCGTGCCATCCTGTTCTTTGCTGGACAGCTTGACCCCTCCACTTCTAACCTTTGACATTGCATGTATGCTGAATTAATGCACATAAGCAGAGGCCCATCTATGACCAGGGGTTGACATGGCTTCTTTAAGCGTGGCTCTTACCTTTCAGTCTGCTGGTGCGTCCTTGTGAACCCACATACATTACCCAGGGGGTTTCAGTCAGGTGCAACTGGGGGAAATAGATCATTGAAAGGTGTTTGTCTATGTCTAATCTCCTAAAGTGTTTATGCATTTGTGTTTTTCTGCAGTTATAAATATTGTAACCATTCTGAATTCAAACAAGAAAAAATTAAAACCGTGCCTTCGTATAAACAAATGTAGGTTTAGGTGTACTCTGCAGTTGTTGTGTTTTTTTCACTATAGTGACAGTTGGTTCCACCTGACTGAACAAACCCGACACTCTTGACTCCCTCCTCTCAGTGAGGTGACGGCTCTCCTTCACCGGAGAACAAACTGCCCAAAACATTTCTTTCTTTTGTTTCTAATTGAAATTTTAAAAAAGTCAACAATAATGCGAGCAACCGCTCTCCGCTTTCCTCCCTCCTCCACTTATCGCCCACCTGGCCAATTGATTGGTCGATTGACTGACTGACTGATCGGCCAACCAGGACGCCAGCACCACCTTTTACCCAGGAGCACGTTGAGGCACCAGGCTTTGCTCCATTTACACAGACGCCACCATGCTCTCTCTTCCTCCCCTTCCTCCTCCACCTCCTCTCCTCTCTGCTCTCCTCCCCATCACACACTCACCCCCCTGCATCACCCCCACTCAGGCCTGAACTCTAGACCGTTTCAAGTCAGTAAGTACCAACCCCTCTGTAAGTAGATCTTATGTCCATTCCTGGCAATAACACTGAGGAGGCTTGTTATCAGAGCTTCTGTTTGTGGTGTGTTTCCGAGCATGTTGATGTTGGATGTTAACAGACAGAAAAAAACTTTGATAATGAACGTAGCAAGATACATTTAACAAGATATTAGTTTTTGTATTGTATGTATTGTTGTAAAGTGGTTGGTTTAGAGTCTGAACATCCCATGAATTACAATGGCTAGATTTGCCATTCAAATTGCAGCGACGCAAGTTGCAACTCTCAATGTGTTCTACACCATGAAGGTGCACCGCAGTGACTAAAATCCACCAACACAATTTTTATACTTTTTCTTTGGTTTTGTCATATTAAGAAATGTTGATTAATCTCAATTAATTATGATTTGTCAAGATTATTTACAATTAATCATGAATACTCTACCCTACCTGGCCATAGCTAGGTGGGTATAATTAAAGTCTCAGTTCAGAGTCAGACCACAATAAGAAATGACTCACAGCTTGTACTAAAAGCAGTTTTTATTTCTGTGTTTGAGTTTTTACATTTGTTCGCTTTGTTCAGGGTGTGTGTGTGTGTGTGTGTGTTGCCGTAGCATGCTAATGTAACAAACCCACTGTCTTTCTCAAATCTGCATGTCTGTTTTTTATTGCTGTATCATGTTTAATGAAGAAGTAATCTTAACTGGTTGTGGTACCAGTTGTGGTTGCTTTGAGCATTTCCTCTTTAACTCAACTCTCTCTCTATCCCTCTTATCTTTCTTCTGCATCCTCAGATGCCAAACACCGTGCAGAGTGTGAGCTCGGCCCTCAGACTCGTCCTCGCAGCAACACCCTGCCCAAGAGCTTTGGCTCTACGCTGGATCAAAGCACCCACGATACAGCGGGGGAATGTAAGGGTTCACATCCCACAAGAGAGGAAACATTGGAGCTGATTCAAAGCAGGGTCAAAGGGAGGAGGCAGGAGGACGGCTGGCCTGAGGACATCAAGGTAAGTTAGTGGATTAGTTTAAGTTATCTAGGGAGTAGGATCAGTGAATACATGACGCTCAACTTGTTGTGTTTGTAGAAGATGACAAAAGAGCAGTTGTCGTGTGAGAAGACAGTCCTACAGAAGAACCTGCTGCATTACGAAGGTCTTCACGGTCGACCGGTAACAAGAAAACACAGAATATTTGTCTTTAATCAAACAAACTGTCCAACGTTTTTTAACTCCAGTTTTTCATCTCTCAGGTGACCAGAGAAGAACGCCAGGTGGTCAAGCCTCTCTATGATCGATACCGTTTGGTTAAGCAGATGCTGAGAGTCAGCATCACACCTGTCACAGTCAGTACACTTCACTTTTCACCATCTCTGTGTTAGCCACCTGATTTAATTAGCTTTGCTGATATTTAGCTTTTTGTTAGCTATGTAGATTTGACCCAGCCCTAAATGACTTTGGCTTATTTTTATTTATTTTATTTTTTTTGGCTAACATTTAGAAATTTCTTAATTTTGACTAACACAGAGTAATATGTGTGGCTTAAGGCTAACTATATGTTAGTATACTGTATATTTTATAGATAGTATAATGTTTTTTACCAACAACCACTTACCAAATGGCTGCTTTTAAGCTAAACTTCTGGGATTCCTTCTTCATTTTATGTTTAAAAATCAACCTTTTTCAACCGCCCTCCCAAATTTAGGTGTCTCCCTCTAGTAAGAGACGAAGTCAGATCCTGCAGCCAATCATCGAGGGGGAAACTGCTCATTTCTGGGAGGAGATCAAAGAGGAGGAAGATGAGGAGAGGGATACTGAAGGAGGAGAGGAAGATGATAAGGAGGAGGAGGAGCAGGAGGAGGAGGAAGAAGAGGAGGAGGAGGAAGGAGAAAGTAGCGGTGGGGAAATGCAGAGCCCTGATGTTATCATGGCCGTGGATCTGGTGACTCCCACAGACAGACAAATGAGGAGCCAGAATTCACACGATTGTCCAATGAGAGGCAAGCTGGAGGAGGGCTCAGGAAGGCTGGCCTTGGACCTACGACTCTCCAGCTCTAATGCATCATCCATGTGAGAGTTGAACAACACACAGCTGATCATAAGAAAATAACAGTTCATTTAGAAATCCTATGTTGTATATACACATAAAAATATATAGGCTATTGGTATTTAGTGAAGCCATAAACATTCTTAATATTTAAGTGAATTAGCTTTATTTTTGTCCTTGAATGAGAAATGTAGTTTATTTTAATTTGTGTAAGTGTACAGTGATTCCAAACCTATCGCATTAGTTGCGTTCTAAGACCCACTGCAATAAGAGAAAATCCACGAAGTAGGGCTGAAATAGTTTTTATATTATTTATGTATATATTTACCCTTTAGGAACCTCCCCCACACTTTTCAACCCTCCATAGACTGTTTTACTTTCTTTCTCATGTACCTGATGATCCACCAGGCCCGAGCTGCTGGAACAGCTGTGGAAAGCCAGGGCAGAGAAGAAGAAGCTAAGGAAGACCATCAGAGAGTTTGAGGAAGATTTTTATCAGCATAACGGAAGGTGGGTGGAAATGTCTCAGTCTAACATAACCAGTGCTAACAGTCATTTAACGTAGGTGTCAAAACAACTCCATATTCAAAAGTTTCCTTCTTATCAAACAGTGTCGGACCCTCAGGGTGAGTTTTCCGGTGTTATGGTCAAATCCACACTTGTGGACTGTCTAGGAAAAACTCAATGTCATTTCATTAGCTTTGAGTTCACAAAATGTCCAATGAGTTCTTATGACTGACATTTTCCTTCGATCTGTATTAGGTAAAAAAAAAAAAAAACAAACTCACCCTCTCACTTCTTCTTCACAATCACAGAAATGTCCAGAAAGACGATCGGGTACCGATGCTAGAAGAGTACAGGGAGTACAAGAGGATCAAGGCCAAACTCCGCCTCTTAGAGGTCCTGATCAGCAAACAAGATTCCTCCAAATCAATCTAGACCCCACTCCCTTTGACATCATCACGTAAACACTCACCACATTCATCAAGGACCACAAGTTCATTGGTGCTGCAATCATGTCATGGAAAAAAAGTGTGAGTAAGTGAGGTCGTTTACAGATTAAACCAAAGCAGTTTTAAGTTCCCCTCCGCAGAAAAGTTCCTGCAGTACTTTTTGAAGGAGCGGGAACCTTTTAACTTTAGTATCAGCATCAGTTTGTTTGCAAAATGTTTGAAAACGCTTCAAATATTCATTTGATTAACAACAAGTGTTAAGGCTTGAAGCCAATACTTAGTACTTTAAGTATTTTTACATCCAAACTCATACTGAAAATGATTTAGCTGTTGTACTAGAAATGGTAGGACTTATTTATTATAATTTAATTTAATCCGAGGAATTCTGAAGTGTTGACATGACTGCAGCAGCAGTGAAGCCTGAACTCCATTGTGTTCGTTCATCAACTTTACCTAAGACTTTGCACTTTCTCGTCCTCGTCCTTCAAAGGAAACAAACTGACCTTTTATTTCAGGAACTTTTTTTATTTTATTTTTTCTGAGAAATTTTATTATCGACTCTGTTACTTTCTACACCTTCAGAATTCAAATCTGAATCTTACATCTGCATCGGCACGAGTCCATTGGACATTTAAATCTCTGGATCTCCCCCTCCTCTTCAAAGCTTTGGACTGATTTTTAAATTTACTGATGAATTTGAAAAAATCCTTCTAATGTTTCTTTGGTAAAAAATAATAATAATATTAATGGTTAATGTTCACTGAGACTCTGTTACTGTTTACTGAAAAATAATCTAATATGGGGAAGAAAAAAGTTTTGTACTCACAGTCGGATTTTGGTTTTCCTGTTTTTCATAAGGTGAAGCTTCATTCTGACAAAGCACTGATTTAAAGTTATCATAAGCTCAGTTCAGACCATGTGGTGCAGGTGGATGTAGATGGTGCAGGAATGATCCAGAACACTCACATTTTTTTACTCGCTAGATAGAGATTTTTTTTAGATTCAGAATGATTGTAGATTAAAATTAGTCGAAGCAGAACATTTCTGATAGTTGTCTGTTTTTTTCTGAGATGGTGATAGTTACAGGTGCCATTGATAATCTCTCTGGTTGAGGATTTGAAGCTTTATAAGTTTGTTCATGTACAGATAAGGCAGCGTGGCTGCCAGCACTGATTTTAAGTAGCAGACAGACACTGAGGAGGTTTGATGCAGCTTACCGTTCTGAATCTCCTGAGAGGAGACGTTCAGCTGAGGTTCTGGACAGCTTCGTTTCCTGCTGGCAGGTAAAATAAGGGCAGATAAGAAGGTAGAGGAGGAGGAAGTTAACAGTCTGATGTCTGATGTATGCCAAAACTTTCTTTTTTACCCTTTTAAAGACTGTCATCTAAATTATCGCCATGTTCTTTCTGTCATTGTTGCTGCATTTTGGCTTTAGATGGTTACAAGTTAGCAAAGGCTTGTTTAGTAGCTGAGGTTTAAAGGAGTTTGAAAAAGTTTGTCACATACAAAATAAATCAAGCCCAAACTATTTAGGTGTCTCATTGACCCCATGTTTCAAAATGAATCTGTTGAGCATGCACAGAGGCTTTAACATCACCTGTAATGACAGTGTGTTTCAACTCCGCACAAGTCTTGAATCTGTTCTAGTGTTTGCCAAAGTAGCTTAGTGCTAAAAAGGGAGAGTAGACATAATTAGATGCTGCAATGAAACACCTAGTAGCATATAATGGCTTAAAAAAAAACAACAACAACAACCTCTTCCATCTAAAATATGCTGCTTGTTTTGATTTTACGCCTAAAGCACCCCCTGCTGGATTACTTTACCGTTGACAATCTGAGACTTACTCTTTCTAAATTTTAACCCTCCAAATTTTGAGGAGTTTAAACACATATTGAAGCTTTGGATGACAAATGACCCCCCAGTAGCAGCTGACAGCGGAGACAGTACCTGATGGTGTGAACAACCGTCATTGGATGTTCATAAAAGCAAGGTTTTTGCACAGCATTCCTAGAATGCGGCCCTTGTGTGTGTGTGTGTGTCTGTGTTGGTTTTTTTTTCCTAACAATGAAGCACTACTTCTACATAAAGATAAATATTTACTGTATATAAAGAAACACCTGAAGTAATGAATGTCAGAAATGTTTAAATTATTTCAAACGTCACGTTGGCCCCTGTCTGTCGATTATATTTGTGATGCCCAAAAAAATGTGTCTTTTTTTTCTCACTCTCATTATAAATATCACAAACACTATTTTGTGTGATTAATGAATCTATTAATCTTTTTGTATTTACTGACTGACTGTATAAGAAAACAGCTGTAACACTGTGTGGCTAATGCTAATCAAAGCTGAACCTGCTCTGTTTCTGATTTCATTTCCTGTCTGTGCGCGTTCAGATAGAGATTATACTGTAGATGAATTTTGCATGGCAAAGAAGAAACATTATGAAAACAAAAAAACAGTGTACGTCTTTGTTTCTGTTTTTCGTGCCATGAAGCAGCAGCAATAATAAAAGTGTGTGCAGATTTCACAGTCCAAAATCCCTAAATATTTCACTTTTTGATTGTTGTTGTTCATAAAATACATTTGTACTATTTTGATCCCATATTTGGAAAATTGTTGTGTTAGCAGCAGAAATGCTGTTAACAGGCAGCCCCTAACGTGCGCCAAGTATGTATGAGTATTCTCTTGGAATCGAACCCAGGACTCTTCCACTTCTGAGGCAGGCATGCTAACTGCTACATTATGGAACCAATGTTGTTTTGTGTGTGTGTATATATTTATATATACATATATACACACACACATATACATTTATTTAAATATGTATGTGTGTATATACATCTTAGCGCTCTCGTTGCTTGTAGTTCTGAGTGAATGCAACAGGGGGCAACATTGGTAAGTTCTGACAAATCAATGTATATATTTAAATTTTTATTTTATCTTATTTTTATTTAAAGATGACTAATATATATGTATAAAAAAACAAATAATTCTACATACTATATGTATATTTATATATTAATATTTATATATATATATATTTACAGGGCCGGAGTGGGCTCCTTTTTTCAACCCAGGATTTCATGCCCAAACCCAGCCAACTTTGCTATGGAGTATATTGTTCTTCTTTTTCTTTCAGCTTTGTCCCTTTTTTTCAGGGGTTGCCACAGCGAATCATTGATTTCCATCTCACCCTGTTCACTGCATCAATATATCTCCTATTTGTCTCCTACCTGGCGATTTTCATATCAATCACACTATAGAGCATCTAGCCTTGGCAAGTCAAAACCAGCAGAGTCGTGTTGCCCTTTGTAGCTTCCCCTGGGTATTCCACATTGTTTGTTGCCATTTGTAGCTTCCCGTGGATATTCCATATTGTTGACGTCAAACTAATTACTATCCTACAGTCAATGGTGGCACTTGTTAAGCACAATCACTTCGTGTCACTCACTGGATCTTTAGCGACGGAAAACAGAAGATTTCCTTCTCCGCTGTACTTGACCCGACAGATGACTGGAAGCCCAAACGGATAACACTTGTGTCTTATTCGCCGGATGTGCAACCGGAAATAAGGCTCGTACAACGTATTCCTATTTCCGGTTTACAAACGTTCCAATATCAATATCTACAGTTTGTTTAGAACTTTTTCTTTGATAGAAAGAGCGTGCTTTGACGACTGTTTCTGCTCATTGGTGAAAATCTACAAAAATAAAGAATTTAAATACAAAATTATTTTATATAGTTTTTTTTAGTTCATAGTTATTTCAGATATATACAGTATATCTACTCGCAGGGCCGAAGAGGGCCCCTTTTTCAACCCAGGAGTTTCAGACCCAAACCCGGCCCATTTTGCTATGGAGGAGGAATTTTAATCCACACATTATTATTTTATTTATTTTTTTGCCCTCGAGCCCATCACATCAAAATCATGCTGCATTAGAAGTCACATTAATGGTAAGTATTTTATGTATGGAAAGTATAACAACGTTAATATTTTTAAAAAAACCTTTAATACCTTTTTTAATACCTCAGAAACCTGTTATACTCTAAAATTATTGGTCTGGTTTAAAAATTCACAGTCTCCTCTGCTCTGAACAGTTGATCCTAAGTACCTGAACTCCTGCACCTTCACCACCTCTGCTCCTTGTAGCCTCACTATTTCACTGTTCTGCCGTTCGTTTACACACGTACTCTGTCAGCCGGTTCTAAACAGTAGCCTGTTTGAGCCGCATGTGTTGCTTCAGTCAGCGTGGTATGGTATTGTACGAGATAGCGCTTTGTTATTTGTCCACTAAATATGTGCACGAAGACCTTTGGTTTGAGTGGTCCAAACATTTTGGGTGTTGCGACTTTAGCCACGTGTGTTAGTGAAGAAGCGGCTCGTTCTGTGGGGAACGTTTCCTTCAAGGCGGTTCTTGCACTTTGTAGGGCATTGTAACGATGAAACATCCATGAAGAAGACGGCACATTATTATCGATGGTACAAATTTACACGTTTCATTATTTAAGCGTGTGTGCTCACTCGTGCACTTATGATTAAGTAAATCCCTTCAGGTGTAGCAGCAGACCCATATCGCCATCACCTGGGCCGGTGGACTCCACCACGCCATCTGGTTTCTGTTACGTGAACGACATCTTCCTGGCCGTTTTTGAGCTGCTCAAGTAGGAAAAGAAACATTTCAAGTTTTGTCACCGGAAATGAAACTTTTGGACAGCAATTACGGAGTGTTGTGAAATGTTTACAGGACATAGGGGCTGGGAAGGGCAAATACTACGCAGTAAACTACCCAGTCCGATATGGTATCATCTGAGAGCATATATGTGGAATGTTTTATTTATTTCATCTTGTGTTTCAGGCCAAAAGAAAAGGTTTAATGAAGTTGTTCCACTCCTGATGATGGGACCTTTGTTGAATCAATATGAGCCAGTGACCTGCGGTGAGCTTCATTGCTGGTGAGGCACTGACTCCTCTGGAGTTAGATTTACAATTGTAAGAACCAAAAAGAGCATCAACAGCAATCACCTGGTAATACTTCATATCCCATCAGCATTCCTCTTTCAATGACATTTACACAAACATATTCACAGGAACATATTTGTCCTACAAAGAACGTTTATTTATACAAATGGACAGAGCACACTATGTGTCTAAGGAATTTAAATTTTCTGTAAACAAATTAAAGTATGGAGGTGAGTGCAGCACAAATTTATTTGTATTTTGGCCTTCAGACTTTTGGTGCTTTAATCAAATGTTGTCTATCAATTGATATGGAAATATATATTTTTTAGGCCAAAAATGTAGTTATCAAATACTTGAATTTTTTTGTACGTATTCCCATCTTATTTAAAAAAAAAAAAAAACAGTTTTTGCCTTACCTTCAAATTGGATTTTTTCACAATGGTATTTTATATGAATATTTTTGAAATATTCATATAAAATACTTTAACCTTACCATCGTGAAAGAGTCCATACAGATATAAAGTCCCAGAAATGCCTTAAAA
>NC_024321.1:4316363-4322367 GCF_000523025.1 Cynoglossus semilaevis
TACCATCGTGAAAATATCCATAAATATCAAACAACATCAAACAAAAATTGGACATAGCTAAGTATTTTAAGGCAAATTAGTGTATTTTTATTCATTTTTGAAAAACGTATTTTCTGAGATTTGTTCAGGAACATATTGGTATAGTATTTTACTGTGATCAAAAGTTGACGTACCAAAAAAGTATATTTTTTTCTGAATTTTAACAACAAAAATTGGCTTATCTAAGTATTTTTGGACAAATTAGTGCATTTTTAGTCATTTTTGAGAAACTTTTATTTTTGGAGATTTGTTCAGGAACTTATTGGTATCGTATTTTACTGTGATCAAAAGTTGACGTACCAAAAAAAGTATATATTTCTTTAGAATCATTCAGTCATGTTAAATTTCAAATAATCTTAGGTCTATTGGTTCTAACATACAGTAAGTCTAAATATAGTACATGAATAAGAAACATAAATATACCTGAGAAGTGCAAACCTGCCTTTTAAATTATGCTATTCAAAAAAGGGCTTTTGCTTTTCACCTTAGCTGTCCTGTACAGGTGTTCTGCTTGACCAGGTCCACATCTGCCAGAGAGGGGGAAGGAGAAACGCAATCCTTCTGATCAGCTCAGGTCCCTTTAGCTAGGATCCAACTTCTCCACACTCGGTTAACTCTGGAATTAACCAAATCAAATTGAAATATCAGTGTGAATCACAACTTTATTTTATTTGGTTATTTCAAGAAAATGGATAAGCGGATCACAAGATAAATAACAAAGACTACAATGAAAACCCATGAAAATTTGATGTAGACCTTAAATGTTGTCCCTGCACACACCGTGCACAGACGTACCTTTTCGGTGTCGTCCTTGCAAATGTTATTCATAAAGCACCGAGAATTTGGACCTCGACCCAAGTGACTGTAGTCCTTGTTACGTCTTATGACTTCCCTACCATTCACGGTAAACCCGAGAGACGGCGGTTTTGGAAAATCCCAAGATCTGCACAGTTTGTGAGAGGCTACAGCCGGCGTTGCGGACTCCCACTATCGTCCCCCGTTAAAACTCACCCGTGACTTCCCCATGAATCACAGTTGCAAACTATCCTGGCGTCTGTTCATGTTTGTAGTGGCGTGTTTTGTTTGTTTTCTTGTGTGTTGATTTCTTCTTTTCCGCTGAAGCCAACGTAGAAGTCTGCATTAAGGAACATCACTGCCACCTACTGCGTCAAGTGTAAAATTGACCGTGTTCCACTTTTAAATTCAGCTTTAAACAAGATTTTATTGTATTTCATTATCGACATATCATATATCCAATATATATACTCCATAGCAAAGTCGGCCTGGTTTGGGCATGAAACTCCCGGCAGAAAAAGGGGCCCACTCCGGTATATACTATAAACAAAGTTTTGACTCTTTAAAGTAAGATTTTCTTTTGTAAATAAAAAAAAACTATTAGCAAGTACTTGATATTTTAAGAAAGAATTTCATCTTACACAGCTGATCCCATGCAGGGCACATTTCCAGGAGTTTTCATTACATATAAATCTTTTCCGCTCCTCATGCTGTAGGCCTGACGCTCTTGACTTGTCATTTTTTTGACTTAGACCTGAAACCTCGCCCCTGAAGGCTGAAGAGAAATAAAATAGATGAAAGACATCACAAGCTGAAAGGTAAGCAAGTGATTTATATGTTTTGGAAAATAAAGAAAGACTGAGTGGCTGTAAAGGATTTGAACTGTGGAAAAGAAGAAGATATCTAAGGTAATCTGATTAAAGCAATGTATTTTCACACAGTTTTAAAGCACAGCTCATATTGTTCATGAAACAGTTGTGCTGTTGGCTAAGTCATACAGGTAATGCAGTTTGTCATGATGATTCACTCACATTCACACATCTATTTTCAGTCCTAAATGTCAGATTCAGAGCCATAATTCTAAAAACAAAACCAGACTAATGAAGAGGCATAAAGTTCACTTGTCATAAAAGTTTAGTTTCTTCACCTCTGTGTAAAAAGAAAAGTTTCTAGTAGCACAACATGATCAGATTTGGCTTGTGTACAGTCATCTTAAGCCTTACCCAGTTCTTGATACCAAACCAATAAATACACCAAATTTAAAGGTATTTTATTATGAAAATTCTGAAACTGTAACTTTAAAAATACTAAAGGGGTGGAGCATTGATAATTAGGAAAGTTCTTATGCTTTTTTAGGTTAGCTGATTGCACAACAAAATTGATCCACAGAGTGTCAGCGTCTTGACATGGTGATAACGTCTGTCTGTTCAAAGCCGATAATATTGGAATTATTGAATTGCTACAGATACACACACGCTCCTAAACTCTACAGGGGAAATAGAACTGTATCCATTGACACACTGATAAGCTGTGGTAGCTCAAACGCGTTAAACAGAGGCTGTATGAAAGAGTTATTACATCAAATTCAGTTTGTGTCACAATGACTAACTGTCGCACTGATAACCTATTCAACTGAAGCGAACTGCTCTTCAGAGTCTGTTGCTTGTGAATGAGACAACACATTGTTTTTGTCTGTGAATATTTTACATAAAATTGCGGGCTTGAGTAAGAAGTGTTCACTACCTGGAGAGCGATGAAATCACACAAAGAGCTGAGGGGCCATAGGATACAGTTATATTTATAACACCAGGCTTTGTCAGTTTCATACACAAAGTCAAGTGAGAGCTTATTATACTCTGCACCTGTGGCATAGAATTAGCTGCAGAAGTACTCCATGTTCAATGTGTGCAATTCTCTTTTTAGCTCTGAATAGAAGAGTGGAGCCAGATTCTGAAAGATGTCATTACCCTTTCTAAGGATGCTTGACGTGTAATTGTTCTCTGCTTGAGTGTTTATTTATTTATTTATTTATTTAGTTTGTTTGTCTGTGCACAGTGTTTTATTTGTCTTTCCTGGGTCTTAAATAAAACGTTAAATAAAATACACCCATGCACCTACACGTATTAACTACACACTATACATGGATGATATGTATGGATTTAAGTCGTCTAGAAATATATACGTTCACTTGCTTGGCAATCAAACAGTTCTTTTAGTATACCAAAATAAAAAAAACAAAACATGAACATCTAGTCATAATCAGCAAAGGTCCATCGAACGTCTCTACAAGATGCACAGAAACCAGGTGAAAGTTCACACTGTAGTATAGACGTAGCTGTTGGAAAAACTCAAGGTTTATTGTTAAAGTCTGTGTTCAGTCTGAAACATTTCTGACTAGTTCCAAAGGGAACCAAAGAAGGAGCTAAAACATAAGTCCAACGCATGCCTCCACCCCAAAGCGTAACGTGACTTTGTTAGTCACCTCACTGGCTAATCAACTTTCAGACTTGTTTTTCATTGTTCCTGCCAAAAACTCATCAGACTTATCCTTGATAGCACAATAAATGAAATCCCTTGAAGTTGTGTTTCTGCTTCACTGTGCAACAGTTTCACTTCTAAATCTGAGGCCTCACATGTGATCGATTTCATCCTCTGCGAAACCCACTGGGAATAAGCAATCACATTTGGCTCCTCAGACATGATGAACACCGTCCAAAAACGAATTTTCTCCACTTCACACTGGTGGAATAATCTGTGCTGTTACAGTCTGCCCTTGTGATTTGTTCCGCTCGTGCCCTCTCTAGATGGACACCAAAGGAACATCCTTCTTTCTTCATTTCTTTCTTGCACCATTGTTTACTCTACATTCCAGTAACATTTGCATTGTTGCAGCAAAGGAAGCTGATAAAATAGAAAAAAAAAAAAAAAGTCCAGATCTCGCTAACAAAAGAGATTAAATTTCAAAGAACTACCTGGAAAAATAAAGGTTTAAATAAAATAAAATAAATTAGTAAATTATTGTTTTATTTACATTTAAGTTTCTAAAATACACTAGAGAAAGTCATTTAGAATCATCAGTTTATCACAGATCATCTGATGTTATTTCCTTATGGTACCTTCAGTAGCGGCGGAGAAAATCAAACCCTGTACTGTAACAGCTCAATATCAATGAACTCCAATGTGGCAGCACTTCAAAATTGTTCTTTTTACCCCGGTTCTACGTGCTGATTGGAACTCAGGAACTGATCTTCCCTGGTAGTCAATGGAACAGTGGGTGGCCATGGAAGCTGAGCTTCTGCATGATGATTGTAGGAACTATTTGGAAGCAGCCCATTTACTGACAGAAAATTGACTGGAACATTTTTTTGTTTCAGTACAGAGTTGGGTTTGTAAGTGATGCCTCAAGAAAAAGTGCAATTTGTTAAAAGTAAAAGGGGTTAAAATTTATTATAAATAATTACATTCAAAGATTTAAACGTAAATGTCACCATCATTACAGAACGTAATAGCATACGTAAAACCTACTATTGCTACATACTGTCTAAGTTAGATTGATTCATTTCGATAATCACGATCAACTGTTATCAACCTCATCACAATTATCACAGTTAATCTTTTTTATTGTTAAACCCTCACTTTTCTTTTAACGTAATCTTTTCATATCTGCGTATCTCATCACTGTCTCCCTGAAGATTAACGAGTAAGAGCTGTGGAGGAAAATGTGATTTTGGCCAAGCTAGTTGATTTGAAAACCATATTTTCATTTGAAGATTTATTTATTCATTGATTTTTTTTTTTCTTGTCTGTTAAATTTGGAAGGCAGTTAACCTGTCACAGCATCCAGAAAATAGTGTGCGGGAGAGCACAAATATTTGATATAACGAAACAGAATGAATGAATAAATCCTTTGTCCACTCAGCCTCTCTTCTTGTTCTGTCTTTTTTTGCAAAATAAATTATTCATGCAAATTGTCCAGGTTTTGTAGAACAGTTCTTTTTCCCAAGTTGAAAAGCTTTAAGAATCTTTTCTATAAAATTTAATGATAGAAGGCGCCTTCTGAAGTAAAATGCCTTATAGACAATATGTATGAATTCAAATAAATGAAACATTTCATTTAAACCTGAGATTAAGGACAGATCTTTTTGGTTGGATTAACATGAACAACATTTGTATTTAAGTCTTCCACAACACAATTTAAATTTTACCTAAAGTTTTCTTTTTAGATATAACTTTTTATTTATCTTGCATAAGTTACTAACTTTTGTTTACAGACATTATGTATTTAAACTCAAGTTTTAGAAGAATATTGGCTATTTTAGAATATTTTTGTTCTGTTCAGATGAGTTATCATTACAATGTATGATGATGATGTCATTTTGGACGTTTAATTTGAACGGAATTTTCTGTTTTGTTAGGAACTCAGGTAAGAACTACTTTGAAAAAAAAAAAAAGACATTTTAATTTTGGACATTTCCGTCTTGTTGTACACTGCGTGGCATTTCCCAGTTTTGTTTATTTACTGTGTGCTTAATTTATTGGTCACAGTCCTTCTCGTCTAAGTGCACTGTGTAACGACAATAAAGCTTGACAGCTTAACAATAAGTTGATTAAATCGACAGTTCCCAAACTTTCGCTCAGCTTCAAAGTCCAATGAATTTTAAAACAAGCCAAAATCAATTTAATTCCCATAATTCCCATTGAATAAAGCAAATTGAATTACAAATTACACTGTGACACAAATAAGGAAACTGGAATTTAACTGCAACCCGTCTTGCTTAGTTGACCCTCACTATGGAAACCACTGGATAAAATCAAAAACATTTTCCACCTCATCACCATGCTAGTTGGTCACTCGGTTGTCTTCCCATTATAACTGTGTATGTTCCTAATAAAACCTACCACTATGTCAAGGTTAGGGTTGTTCATGTTGGAGACACTTCAACCATAGATCAGCAGCAGCTCGTACTTGTTACTGCTAATTGTATTCAGTTTTACCAACTTTTTTCAACAGCAACATTTTCAACAGCAGGATGAGCACATTTATGAGTTCAGCATTGTAAAAACAGAATTATAAATTCACTGCACGTAGACAGCCTCGGGCCTATCAAGCAGTTGTAGTAGTACTTCACAATATGCATTCAGGGAAAAGCTGTGCTTACAATTCACCTGC
>NC_024321.1:4322421-4324232 GCF_000523025.1 Cynoglossus semilaevis
GATGGCTTTTCAATCTCTGGTGTAAAGAAAGTCAGGATTTAACTACGTACCTGCTGTTAGAGAAGAGAGAGGAGACTCAGTGACACCTGATTAATCACCCAAACAACCTGACGTGGATTCTGGCAGGTAAGACATTTAGCTTGGCTGTGTGGAGTTTCCCTCTGACATTGTGATTTCCCACAAGCCTGCTGTCAAACCGTGGTCTCCGGCAGCGTGGTCAACGGAACGTTTCTGGTGAACATAAACAGAACATAACATCTGCACCTTCCAAACCTCAGAAGAATCATCATTTTTATTTTTTATTTCCACATTGCCGTGAGTCTGTTTATTCACATGTTGACTGAACCATTCCAAAGGAAATCTTGGTGATTTCCTAAGTGCTGCAGAACTACTCTGAGGTATTTCCTTTTCCAAATTTTACCTAATTTCACCTGCAATGTAACCATTCCAGTGTCCTGAGTGGACACAACTGAGCTTCACTGGGATGGCACGGGAACATGTGCAAACGCGGCATAAATAGCAACTTTTAAACCACATGTGGTCCACACAGAATGCTCAGAGTAAACATATTGGCTTATTTGGTATCAATATACAGCTCAAATAAAGACTTGGAAAAAGGCTAGAGGGATGAAAGAAAATCCAAATATATAAATGACAAAAATCCTGATGAAGTTAATATATTAAAAATAGAGACAATAATGTGGTTAAATCAGAGATGTAATTTGTGTCACGTACCAATAATTACAAAAGAGAGTCTTTTGTAATTATTGACAAATTAAGACTGCTGCTTTAATTCAGCTTCCGATATCTGTGCAAGAAAGAAACACACACTGTTGGTTATCTTTATCAGTGCAAGTTTTTTTTTTCTTCCCTTGCTGCTGGTGTAATCTTTTCTGAGAGCCTTTCAACGTTTCAGTAACAAAAGTAGACAGAAGTAGACAGAGGGTGAAGGAGTTTTAACAAGCTGAGTGAGGAAGAAGGAATCTTGAAGGCAATTTACTGATACTTAAGGCTAAATGACAAGCGCTGCCTTATCGGAGGCACCCAATCAACAGCAGGATTATCAACATGTTTTATTAATCCCTAATTAGCCTTTTATCAGAACTGTCACATGGCGACGGAAAAAGAAAGAAAATCGTACACATTTCAGCACCGCTAAAAAAAACGTCTTTTATGTCCTGTTCTGATGATGAAATTAGACATTTTAGAATTAGAAAGAAAGACTAAAACTATGCACAATAATTAGCCTAAAATGAAACCCACAAGTGTGAATTTACAAACAAACAGACAACCAACTCCCCCCTCCAGCGCCCCACCCCGTACACTTGTGAATTATTGATTTCATTCTCTTCACAGCCTTGACTCCGTAGTTCATGACAGTAAATGGCAGAAAAATGGTCTTCTTAAAGCAATAATTCATGTCACCACCAGGAGGCAGAGACATTTCTCTGCACTGAAGCCCATTGACTAAAATATCAATTTTATCTCAAAGGAAAACAAGAGGAGCCGGTGTCCTGCTGCCAATCAGTCAGTGAGTTTGTGGTACTGACGTGGATCTAAACAAAGACTTACAAAAAGCAAAAGTCTCAAAATAACCTGCTGGATGTCATCAAGCGAGGCACTGGTAAAATAACAGCTCCTGTGTCCTGAGGGCAAAAAAGGAGAAGGTTTGTTAATGGACTCCTCCAGTGCAAGGATAGAATTTTCTATCTCACCATTATTTTTATTTATTTTTTATATTCATGTTTTGGTGAAGTCAGGGATGAAGTTTTCATTTGTACATGAGTTGGGGAAACCTTGAGGAAATATTG
>NC_024321.1:4324296-4330907 GCF_000523025.1 Cynoglossus semilaevis
TTTTTATTTAATTTATTTATTATATATTGCAATTTAGTATAGATATTTTGCCATACCCCTACTTTAGGAGATTAGACTTTTCCTTTATTTGCTTTAATTTATTAATATATTTTATAGTATATTTATTTGCTTTACATTTGATCATAATTGTATTTTTTGAGTTATTTTAAAATAAGTTATTTTACTGAGTTCAACTTACCTAAGTCTATTTTTTTTAATAATACTGTCCTTTTAAATCTGGCCAAAAGAGACATTCAGTACCACAAATGAATTGGGAAAAAAATGTCTATTTAAAGTTCCATGGTTGAAGTTGCTTGTAGGGATTTTTAACCTGAGGAAGAAAAATCATGAATAATTTATATTGTGCTTCTCAATAAATTGAATTTTCATCGATACACCTTTTAAAACTGAGTAATTATCACTGAAGCAGTCAAAATAATAACACCATTTAATTCTGAGTAAAATATCACAGAAGCTTTTTGCAAAACAAACAGGTTCAAGTGGAACTGATTTGTTTTTAATGAAGCGTGACGTGAAGATTCAACTGTTGCCAATGTTGTTTAAAAATATTAATTTTTACATATGTAAAGAGACAAATCAATGGTTATTGGCAAAGTGTTTTTAATGTTTTCAAGAGGAAAATATTAACATTTGAACTTATTTATGGAATTTCTTTTTAGGAAAATAAATAATATTCTAATAAGGGTAAACAACACAAACAAACATCCATGGACTCTACCATCTTAGAATACTGTTTATCACAGGTCACTGCTAAACTCATCAGAGAAAAGTGCATGTGCTTCAACAATGGAAGACAATAACAGAGAAACTGAAGAATAATCAAAGAACAAAATAAAAGCTGAACGCTCGTATATTACAGTATTTTTATATAATACCCTATAAATGAACAGACACTTTTCAACTTATTGATGCTGTCATTATTTAGATTTACTGCGTCATCAGAACCATCAACAAAACACCACCAAAACAGACAAACCCATGAAGCAAAACCATGAATGCAACTTAATAACACAACATTTAACTGCCAACCAACAACCAAAGTGAATTTTTGTGACACTTAATTTGAAATGAAAAATTAGCATAACCAATGACATTTAACCAGTTTTTGACCTTTTGATTTAATCTGTCTGCAGGGTAAAAAAAAAAAAATTTTAAAGATTAGACCGATGTGATGCATTGAAGTGAAATAAGCTTTGATGAAGTCTGGTACATTTGATTGTGCAACGGAGCTTCTGCTGTTCGGTGAGTGCATCTGACTGTTGCTTTTTATCTACGATCTCCTAAACTGGGTCAGAGCTCTGTCTTTGTGAGTATTAGTAATTATATAATCACCCGGTGCAACCAGTCGAGAGGCCGGTTTTTGGCTCCTTCAGTTGTGTTTTTAGTTAATTGTTAATTGGAATGCAGTGCTTTTTGAAAAACATGAAAAAAACATTCACTTCTGGTGTTTGCTTTTTTTTTGCTTTATGAGATGAGGTAATTATTCTGTTCTGCACAACATTCGTTGCAATCCTTTTATCTATTTATTTTATAAATCCATGGTAAATTGAATTGTCAAAGATCTGCCATCTTTGACAATGTTTATGTATTGTGGTGTTAAATAAGGATTTTGTTACACAGTCAATTCATTGTGTTTTTTTTCTTTTTTACTGTGGATGTCAGTATGTAGTTTGAAGTCACTAGGGCTCATCGCCAAACAAACAAAAAAACAAAAAACAAAACACATTTAATCCTTGGAGTGTCAAAATGACACTAATACCACTACTTTGTCAGGGTGTCCAAAAAGTAAAGCTTTGTCGCAGAGTGTTTTTCTCTAATCCAATAACAGTAAAAGTGCCTCAGTACAGAAATAATGAGCTAAAGTGTTGTCTTTTTCTGTAGCGCTGTTGAGTTTAGAGTTCCTTTTTCTCACTACATTTCAAGTCATTCTTACTCTGTTTTCAAACTAAATCCAGCATCAACTTTAAAGTTTGGGAATTGCTGAAAAAGTTAAGTTGGTATTCATTTTTCTGTTTTTTTGTAAACTCTTGACTGGTGACAGTTCGGGCTCTGACACTGCTGGGTCGGTACAGAACAGAAACAGATGATTAGCTTTAGCAAAATGTTTTTGTTTTTTAAAGTTGGGTTCAAGAAGATTAAATTCAAATTTCACTATTGAAACTATTTGGCACTAAATTTCTTCACATTAAACATGTGTCTTAGGTGATGTCTTGCATGAACAGTCATAAATTGATCTTTGCTATGTTAAAGACAGGAAAATAAAAGCTAAATAAATAGCATGAAAAAAGAACGTTTTGTTCTATTTCTTAATATCATTCATAAACTGTACATGTTTTCACGGTGTGAACAAAAGACGGAATTTCTCACTAATCACTTTCAACGGTTTTCTTCGTATGGCTTCCAATGGCATGAAAAAACAAAAATATTTAGGAGATAATTTGTTGCATGACCCACCACAGCCTTGCCAACACATTTACCTGCCAGCTACGAAGGTACTGTTAGCCTCGCTAGGAAACTTTGACCTGGGAGAGAAAAAAAAAAAGAAAAAAAAGAAAAACTAACTGCTTTAATGCAATGTTTAATGGAAATATGAAAAGCATATTCATGACCTCTTTCTCTTTTTACACTTGTGCATAAGCTAGAACTGTCTAAAATCTCTCTTTTATGTAAATCTCACTGACTTTGTGTGGGAAAACAAAACATAGACAAGATCGTTGTACAATTGTTAGAAATAGGTGAACTATCAAATAGCTTTGGCAACAGAACTCACATCCACAGCTTTCCCACACAGTCGCTTCCCTTTAAAGTTGTCCTTAAGGCAGTCGCAGCCACAGGTCCTCCTAAAGGCAAACTGCTGACGAGTCTGTTTCAGTTCAGCTTGGTCACCTCAGTCTGTGGGCCTGCACAACCATAGAATAGACAGAAATGCCGCACCTTCTGAGACAAGAGTTTGAGTCGCGTCTTTTCCACTGCCCCGGTAATGTCACTAGCCTGTTGTGTGTAAAAAGTCTGACTTGTGTTGACACAAAGGCAGGAGACCAACGGAGATGTGACATGTCACAAGCTGGACTCAATGAGCAGAGACTTTGTCTTCTCCTGCTCTGTGTGGCTTCCATTGTGAAGGACAGAATATCTAAGAAAGGATGGAGGGGCAAAAACAGAAGGGCAGAATAAAAAATACAGAACATTTTCACATGAAACGACTGAAAAAGATCTGTGTGGAAAACAAAGTTAGTAAGAGTGAAGAAAAATGTAAAATGAGTTTGAACTTAACAACCCAGCAATCCTCCAATCAGAAGGCTGATCCTTTAACCATTAGGGAGCACGCATCTCAGACCTCGGTTCTAGAATATAATTATTTCATTTTAAATCAGATGCCCAAGTCGAGCCGTTACCTCAGAAATTAGAATAAATCTGCCTGCCCTTCTCCCCACTCCCCATAAACGACATTTCTATGTGTTTCCATGTAATAAGCCATCTGGTGGGTCACGTTGAATTAATTCTGGTCTCTGCTGAAACTCAGAGTGACAAGTGGTGACACTGATGCAGCAGAAAAATGTGAGAATCCCATGTTCAAGTAAACATTTTTGCCAAACCACCTGAGCTGAATCAGACATTTACTGCTTCAAGCTCAGACTCACTGGCATCCAGTGGCCCTTTATTCTCTGCCAGACAGTTTGGACTTTGTGGGCTGTTGTAAAGGAATAATTCACTTACTTAAAGCCTCATAACATGCTCACGATGGAAAATGTGTCACTGCTCGACGGGAATCGATCTCAGCTTACTGGAAACACAGTCACAAACACTGAATTAGAGTAAGGAGATGAAGAGAAGCTGTCCACCCTGACCCCCGTTTGACTCTTTAAAGTGACATTAGCAATTGTAAAACGCAGGCGCACGAGGCGGTGATGGGGACCTGGGTATCTGGAAAGCACCTCATAAACCCTCATTTGACATCACACCCACCGAAGTCTTATAAGGTCAAACACAGACAAGCCCTTGCTCCAGAGCGACACCGACATAATGTTATATTAATAAGCTGGGAATTTTCATAAAGCAGAAGTTATTGTCAAAATATTTCTCTGAAGAGGATTTTATCAGTCATATTTGTTTTTATTTCTGAGGTAATTTCTTCCCTCAGCAGGGGGTGTCATGGCTTCAACTCCTGCTGGTTTATTATTCTACGCTTATTAAAAAAAAGGGCTTATGTACACTTTTGACATTTAGGCTTTTCTTATATTCATATATATGAAATTGAAATCTGAACTGGTAAAATAATATATTTAAACAAGACAAGAACAAACTAATACAAGAAGAATATCAAGGGATAAAAATAGCAGCACCAGAGAAAATCTTAAAGCAGACTTGGTTTTTAAAGGTTGGGAAATTTGGGTTGGCTTTATGTGGTAGGCTTACTGGAAAAATTTAAATTTTCAAGTCCTGCAAATACTAAGAGGTGGAAAAGTGCTGCTTATTGTGTGGGGCCTTATCACCATAAGGGTAGAGTATTAAAATCTGATGTGGTAGAACGAGGGGCAAAGCAAGTTTAGCCTTTAGACTGTAACTGTTGATAAATAATAGAGTTCGATTTTCTGGACCTGATCTCATCTGAAATGGACTGAAAGACAATGAACACGTGTTTGATCATCAGATAAGAATTCAAGCTGTAAGGAGGAAAATGTTAGATCTACACGACAAAGTTGAAAGGTGATGTTTTGACCAACGGCATGGCCTTGATTTTGTGAATATAAATATGTTGTTCAAACACCGTCTTATACAGGAAAATAAATGATGTAAAATACAAAGACAATATAAAAGTTGATTTGCTGATCACACATTATTTGTTGAACTCAAAACAAAGCCAAGATCTGGAAACTTTTTACCAAAAAAAAAAAAGAATGTGAAAAGGACATTAGGTCCCTCTGTATATTAGGCTTCACCTTTTTGAACTGTCGTCCAAAGCAGATGTTTCAGAGCTGCCAAGGTTTTCACCTCAAAGTTCAAGGTTTCCTCAAGGTTTACACAAACCTTTCTGCAAAACTGAATAGGAAAATGCTCTCAGACTGCAGCCAGTTATGGCACAGTGCCCCCTATCTCCAAACTGGATTTGAGATTTTACCCTTACTGAACACTGCCTTCTCTCAAAACCCAGAAACTTTTGGATTCACAGTGTTCTCGTTGCTGTCTTTATAAGCACTATTAAATGCTAAGCTATTAAAGCCATTCTTTTTCTGTCAGCAGCCGCCGACGCAGCTCTCATCAAGAACAAAAAAAAAAAGAGTCAGAGTAAATTACCTCATTTGGCTACTACTCAACTTCCTCCACAGGTTTCATTGTAATTATATGAGAAGAAATGATGACTTTTGTGAATACAGAATCATTACACATACAAACAAGTGAATGTGGCGATACACACAGCTGACACTACTGCATGCATGTACACATCCGTCTGCATCTGCATGTGTGTGTGTTTGTGCATGTGCTACATAATCCTACCTCCGGGCTAAAACCATTTATGAGCTGTTTACGCAAACACCCCGACCAAAGACACTTCCTGCCACCCAACTGGCCGTGAAATTCCCTGCTCTGATAGCCTACAAACATTTAGAGCTTCACAAAAGGAAACAGGCTGCAGATTCTCACCGGAGCAGAAATTCCAAAATTGCTGCCACATTTTGGATTTAAGCCCTGGCTTTGCCCACAGAGCATGTTAGAACAATGCAGTCATTCGACTCCAAAGATGTGAAAGAATTGTGTCTTTTTATACCTGAAGGTGTGATCAGAACATTCTGGAGGTCTACTGGCGGATTAATACTTCTACTGCATACAGGTATGTCCTTCTGTATCTGCAATGTCATAATCACTCAGTCTAATCTTAAATTAGTCTGTGTTTAATTGATTATTATTAATCCACAGAGGTTCCACCCCCAGGCTGATCTTCTGAACATCCATCTCTGTTTACTTGTGGTGTTATTTGTCTCACAGCTGTGCCAACAGGACAACAGGCGGACAGGATGGGGATTTGTGTAACATGGCCAGGACAAAGACAAGAGAGAAAAAGGACCTGGTTACAGGCAGACTAAACATTCTTTTTCAACAGACTTTTTTTGTGACAGATGTGGCAGCCATTCAACTCGGTAGAGAGAACGGCTGCCAAACTACAGCTTGGAATATTCTGATTACATCACAAAATATATGACCAATCACTGAACATCTAAAGGTCCATCAAAAACACAGATTTTTTTTTTTGGATACATAGAGCTTAGCTCAATTAATCATAATTAATTATAGTTTATTCATTTATCATGATTAATTGTGAACAATAACAGCTTTTCTCTGATTAATCCAATGTATTAATTATTCAATATTCCTAGATAGAAAGACAAAATGAAAGAGAGAGAGAGAGTGAGAGAGAGAGATTCTGTCTCGTCCACTTTGTCAACAACATTTCAAACTGTCCTCTCCTCTCTTGATGACCACTCAGACTCTCTTCATGGCCTTTAATCAAATCCTCTCCCCCTTCCCCTCTTCCTCTTCCTCCTGATCAAACACTCTTGCTCAGCCTCTCATTCTACTTCATGTACGATATA
>NC_024321.1:4330922-4352368 GCF_000523025.1 Cynoglossus semilaevis
TGTGTCAATCAGTTTGTGTTAATGCCCCCCTAAAAATATCTTGGGATTAATTTGAATAAAAAATAAGGTCAGACGCTGAAAGAAGATGAAGAGCATGAAGAGTTAGGTTTAGAGCAGGAAAAACTTACATTTTAATTTTACCCAATAATCTATTTTACACTGACAGGCAAAGTTGCAGCGAAAAACACAAATATAATCAGTTTGTCTAAAAAAAAAACTGCTGGATGATGTCTGCGCTCCTTTGACCCGAAGAAATAGTAGTTACACAACAACAGCGTGCATGGCTAGGCAGCAGGATCATGTAATATGAATTACTTAAGTTGCCTGCCATCACCTCAATTACTTTAACATGCAGGGTGGTTGTTTTTGTTGCTGACCGGTCGGTTTAAAGGGATGTAACTTTGAAGAGGCAAAAGAGGTGAAAAAGAAGACAGGAAATACATTAATATCATGACAGTTTGGAAAGATTAATGTTCTGGAGTCAGGGCTTCTTTGGTATCGTTGTGAAATACAGTTAAGTGGAAATAGGGTGTGGGAATAATAATAATGAGTCACGGAAAAGTCTAAAAGTCTCATGTTATTTTTTTGTTTCGTTTTTTATAGTATATAAAGTTTATAGTATATGACAAACATATGTTTATGTGTTTTGAGCTCAAATGATATCAATGATAGAGTGGACTTATGAAATGAAGTACACTGAATTCTGAAGTCTGTCTGCAGTTGACAAACAGGAAGTAAGAGGAGCAGAACACTGGAGGAAGGCAGCAGCACAGATCCATCCACTCTTCATGGAAGAAGCTGTGGATCAATATAAAGTGAGTGGGAGGTCAAGGTTCAGTGGTGACCTTGCAAACTTGGTAAGTCTGAAACCTATACATAGAGTGAAGGATTCTATAATGTCCCGGTGAAAAGAATAATCTGCTCTACAAACGCATTACTACATAGCAGAAAAAAAAAAAAAAAAAAAGGCAAGGACTTGAGTTCAGAAGATTTCTGCTCCTCGGTGTCTGGGGTACAAACCACAACTTCATTAATCATCATCTGAAACTTTAAGTTCTTCCCTAGTGCCCCAGAACTTCTCTAGTTAAAAACTGATGACAGCACCCCTCAAACCCACAGTGATACCATCTTCAATTTCAGACTTGACAGACAAGAAGGAGTCTGCCCATCATGACATCAGCAAAACCCGACTGGGATTATAAGACCGTGTTACTTTTGTCTCTTTTACCTAAAGATAGCTTTGGAGCCACGTGGCCCACAATGGTCTATCTAAATAAATCTAGTCCAGTGTCAATTTAGTTTACTAGTAATTTTTCTCAAAGACAACAATGTTCTTTTAAAAACAAAAACTAAAGAAAGTTGAATATGAAAGGATGTGTGGTAGGACACAGAGTTCCAATTATAGAGGGTTTGTGTCTAATAGGAGAAGAAACTGAAAACAGTGTGAAGCTAAAAGTGGTCCATTGATGACAGGGCATGACAAAAAGTCCAAACATGAACATTTATATAAAAATGTTACACCTGGCTTTTTAAATCAACTATTTAATGACATTAATCAGCCAAATAATTATGATATTCTGGCAACTAAAAGTAAACTAAAATTAACATATATAATAAAACAGTTGTATTTAATTAATTAAGACTGAGACTAAATTGCAATTTCATTAAAATACCAAATTTAAGATTACTTTTGCAAAGTTGGATTAGTCTATGAAAGTCAGGTTAATCTATGATTATAATGAAACTCATCAATGTTAATTTTTTTTTACTTTTTGGCAAAAGTCTTTCAGTCCTTTACAGTTACAGTATTGTACGCTAAGGTCTGCTGATAGCAAACTGGTAAAAAAAAAAACAACAACAAAACAAACAAAGACAAAAATCACAAATCATAAAGAAAGGCCAAGAATACAGACCACTGAAGTGTCACACTGAAGTGTTATATTACTGTATAGATTTTAAATATTTTTAACTCCCTGATCTTTGTCCAAGTGCAAGACTGAATGCTTCCTGAGAAAGATTCTTCTTTTCCCAAAATGGTAAAGAATTTTTCTGGAGTAAAGCTGTGTTATTTTCACATCACTGCCTTTGTTGTTCATCATCTCTATTCCTGACAACCAGACACATTTGCTTGTCTGGGCAAACAGGATCCACTGAAACTGACAGACTAAAGTCTTTGAGTTTCTATGTGGAGAAAGAACATTTAGACTGACTCGTGTGAATGAGGATTTTACAGGCTGTCACCAGCAGCGTGAGAGCAAGTCAGAGTTAAAAAATATATATATATTTTTTGTATTACAGAAATGTCTTTTACCTCGATTTTATCTCCAACCGCCCACATGTGGCAGCCTTTAGCAGACTAACTATTGTTTAGTGATTGAGGCCATTTGTGTGCCACATGAATTTTGTATATAGTTCACAGAACATTGTCGTCTTTTATCTTGGGACAGCTGACAGATTGGACGTGGAAATTGGAAAACAAATACTGCAGATGGAGGACAAAGTTACAGAAACTGGTCTGTAGAAGAGAGAGAGATTCAGGAATGATGAGGAAACTTCATACAGTTACTGACTGTATATAATGATGGTGCTGTTTTATCAGTTTGACACCAGCTGTAAATGTAGCTCTGAGTTTCCAGACGTTTTGTTACGACAACAAACCAAAGAATATCAGTCCAAGAAGAAATTCAAGTGAGACAGAAAAAAATATCTTAAAAATAATGCAGGTTATACTCCACAGAAAATAGCTACTGAGAAACAAATAACATTTTTAAAATTATTTGAAAAAAAAAAAAGCTGAGCTGTATTCCCATTGGTTGTACATTTGGCCACATACAGCAGTACCATTTAAAGAGCTATGGCTACTTTCACACTTATAGCTCTGAAAATGGCGCTGCAATCTGCACCAATGCGGGGACCAGGACTTCCGAGACTCTGGTGATTTGTTTCAGGAGTAGTCGTATCAGACACGTGTCACACACATCCACGGGTGCAATACACTGATAATGGTTTTTGTAAGGTGGACTCTCAGTCTGGGATCCATCAGGACGACAACAAAATGAAAATCATAATGGAAAGTAAAACAACTGCAGGGCAGCAGAATGAAAATACTGCAAAAAGAAAAACCTCCAGTTGTTAATTCAGCAGAAAATCTGTGGTATGAGTGACTGGTAAAATGTGTGGCCACATTCATAGGTCCAAGTATTGCATTTAGGGTAAAAGAAAGCAACATAATATTAAACTCTGTCCGTGTTGCTCAGCTCTGACCTTGAGCCTTGAAGAAAAGATTCACAAGACAAATTTACTTCTCCATTTCGTCGTCCTCTGTATTCAATAAATAACACTATTCTCTGATCTGAGGCTCACTTCATTATTAAAATAAAGATAAATTGGCAGCGGCCATAAATCACGTCACATCAATATGAAAATATCCCTCATGTAGCATTTGTGTTTCTGTGCAGCCTAACGGATAAATAAATACACACTCAATTATTTTCCAAGAGTGAAATCTATTGTCTGAGCTGCTTTACGCCTGGGTTCTTATCTCCATATCACTTACTTCACACCATCACTGATTGTTTTCCCATCTCTGGGTGAAAAAGAACAACGGAGATACAGAGTCAGTGGCATTTCAGAGAATAAGGCCGACGACAGCCAGTCATTGGCTGGCTGCTGATTAAGAACCATAGGAGGTAAGACAGATGTAGAGAGATGGGGTCGATATTGAGTCATGACTGATATTGAAATAGGATAAGTGAGAATTTGGATTTGTTTATACCAGCTCCTGTACTGCACTATTAGTTCTCATCTTCAAGAAGCAAAATAGGACAGAAAGAGAATTTAGTAAAAAGAAAAAAAATGAATATCATAAAACTGTGCCTCATTAATAATTGTTCTTAATGTAGACAACTGTGCTGTAGCATCAATTAGTGCCTTTTAATTTTTTTTTATTTGAAACCCTTTGTTGGAGACAAAGATCGCCATGGCAACCAGGTAGGCACCTGGTAGATTATATGGTGGAGCTATACTGAAGTTGACGTTTTTCTGGAATGATACTATAATTTTAGGACTTATTTTGTCCCCACTTTATAAAACTGTATTTTGAGGTAAAACATTAAGTTTGGATGACTGAGTTAGGGTGAGGATAAATGCCTGGAGAATGGTTGTACTATGAACATCTATATGAAAGTCTCAGCAACACAAAACCTGTTTGTGTGTGTGTGTGTGTGTGTGTGTGTGTGTGTGTGTGTGGCAGGCAGACTCACTTGATAAAGAGCCTGGAGACGCCCTGTATGATCTGCTAGACAGGCACTGGCCTGGTGTTGCAGAACCAGAGCAGGAGCTTGGAGGCGGAGGAGCAGCCACTAGAGAGACAGAAGGAGGAAATGGAGGAGCAAGAGGAATAGGGGGAGGAGGAGGAAGAGGAGGAAAAGGTAAATGTAGGGAGAAATTCAAAGGGAGAAGCAAAATACAGGGAGCAAAAAACAAAAAAGAGTCCAGGACAAACCAATCCAACAAGAGGATTAAAATTCAAAGGTTTTATTCAGACGTGAAGAGGAAATGGCAGGAATGAAAAGAATAAATATGAAGGAAAGAGAAGGAAGATGAGAAGGGAATGATGACAAGGAATAGAATGAGGGAGGAAGGGAGAAAAAAGGGAAAAACAAGGTTAGATCACATCCAGACGAACCATCAGACAGCAGGCAAGTGTGTGTGAGTGGGAATGTGGGTTTTCACCAAATCATAAATGAATTAAAATAAACTCACTAAAATCCAGGACTGATGTAAAATTCCCCCACTTAAAAAATATAATAGACATGAACAAACTGTTGATTTGAAGTCAAATAGAATCTGCAGATCTGAGGTGTCTGCACAAACCTGGCTGGTTGTTTGTTTTTGTTAAGGATTGCTGCATTTTCTTCAGCCAAACACATCTGTCGTTGCTGTTTATCTGCAGCATGAAATTATGCTGCATTTATGAAATAATGAATGAAGCCAATCATTTTCTTTTTCTTTTACCTCCTCATAAGATTATTTTTTCTGTTGAGCTTACTGCAAAGAAACTGCTTAATATTGGAGAATTGCTACTGCTACAAAATCCTATTTCATATTTTTAAATTTTTAGTTTATATATTTTCAAATGATTTACAGAAATAATTTTAATCATATATTATATAAGTTTTCTCTTACTAAGATTATACCAACTTTTGCAGCTGAGTTAAAAACCCAAAACTTCTAAATAAGGACAGATTTCTTACCCACTACGAGTAAGTCGATCCTACAAGTTAGAAAAAACTCAAAACCTTACATCAGCCTCTCAACTTGATCAAAGCAATAAAGACTAAACAATTCACGCCTTGAGTAGAACTTCATAGTTCTGCTCCAACAGGTTTGACACGAGTTTGTTTTCCTTTGTTCTTGGCATCAAGAAAGAAAATCCTTCGATTGTACTTTCTTCCAGATTTACTTCCCCCCAGTTCTCTGGATTGCAGGAGAGGCAGCAGTGATGGCATGGCCAGCATCACGACATCTGTGATCTATTAATGATTTCAAAGGGTTCATAGAAGTGAATGTAAATGACAGATTCTGCAGCTAATTTGACAGATTCTACAGTGTATTAAAGGTTCTGGCTTTGTGCTCAGTTCAGTGTGTCATGATCTGCTGTAAAACCTTTAGAGCCCGAGGAACACAGTGAGCGTGGGGAGAAGAATCTGTGCTCCTTCATTTGTGAGCTTGTGGTCGGCTGCAGCTGACAGGAGAGTTTAATCTGACAGCGCTTCCTGCCCGGATATTCACTACTTTATAGTGTTTATTTCAGCAACACACACACACACACACAGGGAACAAGGAGGAAAATGTGCAGACATACACTCCACACATCTTAGCTGTGCAATTGTATCCACTCCCTAAACAGTGTTTTGAAAACACACACACGCACAGACAGTTGGTGGTTTATATTAGACAGAACAACACCGTAACACTAGGGTGTCTGTCCCTGAACCACAGTTATATACCTCAGTAAGTCTAAATCTTTGCATGTGTCCGACCCTTTCACTGGACTATTTAGCTGAACAGTGGGTGTACATTTTCATCTATGGCTAATAGTCACAGCTGGAGAGAAGTGGGTGAACACTGAAGTGAGGCTGCAGAACAACACACTTCAACTTCAACATCACAGATGTTGATTTCATTATTTCTAAAAAAAATTTCCTCAGGTCCTCTTTAATATGTTTCTGTTAATTTAGTTTTTTTTTTGTGATAATTATTTCCAGGCCAGCTGCTTCATCTGCAGCCTACTCACTTAGTGGTTCCCCCACAATGAGCACATGCTGCTTCACTCATGATGGTCTGGTCTATTTTATGCTTGGACTGCTGGAGCAAATTGGTCCCTGTGTCTCCGTGGGATGATGGATTTATTTCTCCTGTGTCCGTATTAAACGGCTGTGGAGGCGATGAGCTGCACCTGGTGGAATATGAGGACCTAACTCCCACTTCAAAAAGGCAAAAACTAATTGAAAAATAAGCTGAGGGCAAACTTCCATTTGTATATATTTATACATATATTTATACATGTATATTTTAGGGTGTTTTGCAAATGCAAAATATAAATACGGGATGGCGGTGTAAAAGCAAAAGCAAAAGGTGAGTGAAGGTTTAAACAAAATTTAAAAATTGCTGTAATCACAACTAACCTCAACAGGAAATATGTGTCAACTGAAGCATGATATATAAACCACGTTATCATCAGCATACAATATCACCAATAAAAAAGGGGCAAAGTTACATTTGCAGTTCAGTGATGCTGAAAGTACTTGTTAAAAGCTCATGTTTAGTTTTGTTTTAGTACAGTAAATATAATAATAATAATAACAATATAATGTTTTTTTAACTGATTAAAGATTATTTTTTTTGGCTGCTGTGGTTTGAAGAAATAAGTGGTACTTTTCAATTGATCTGATGACCACATTTTGTGTCATGATCCACCATTCAAGAAACCCTTCTTTATGCCTCTGAGCCTTGACAAAGAGATTTATTGGTATACGTCTGTTTGCTTGGAAGTTTTTTGATTTTCGTATGAAACTTTGCTACGCACATTCATGGTTTTTGAGTGATGTGGAAATTAAAGTTAGGAGACCGATAAGGTAAATCCCCTATTATGTCCAGAGCCTACTGACAGGCTAACAGGAGGAGGTCTCTTGGATACACAAATTCAATACTGGCTGAAACTGTGAGAGTGGTAAATTTGTCAGTATTTTTACACACACACTGAGTGGTCACATGACCTAAGATAAGTCCGGTCTTTAGTTGTCAAAAAAAAATCTCCAATGATTGACAGAGGATTTTGATTAAAGTTAAATCTAAACCTGCTGTTAATTACCTGATGAGAATCTAATCTCGCCCTTCATGAGGCTGAAGGCAGACACTGACTGCGGCTGTGAAACATGAAGGAGCTGTAGGGCTGTTTCTAATGAGTTATGAGTCGTTCACTGTAAAAATAAGACCCGTTGTAGTAGGCTATCAGGAATACAGAAAAAAAAAGTCTTTTGGCTTTGTCAGTCACTAGAACGTGACTGCTGCACATTAGGCTTTCTCAGATTTTTGGTAGTTTACAGTCAAAAAATTAAAAATCCCTCCAACTGGGAAATAAACAGTCCAATCTGTCGAAGCAGTGTGAGGGTTGATGAAGTCGAAGCCACAACCCCACAGGAGGCTCGGAAGTTTATTTTGTTCCAAAACAGAACAGGAAATCATGTATAAGAATAAATGTTCTGAAAAACGCACAGCTTTATACGTCAATGTCTCACTGTTTACGCCTTGAAGCAGTTTTTTTTTTAGTGTTTTTCCCTATGGTGGATTCATGCCTGACTCGGCTGACGCTTGTTTCCTGTTGTCAGGGGAAACTTTAAGAACAAGTTTAACTAAAGAATCTATGACACAAAACACTGTACACGGTGGATCTTTTTAACTTCCTCAGTCGAAGCAATTAATCACAGCAAAGGCTCTTAATGAGAAAGAATATAGTAATCGACCACACTAATAAGTGAAACATGAGGAGAAACTCTGAAGTTGACTATCTTAAACTGATGATTTTAATTTAAAAAAAAAACAAGGTTTAATTGCACTCGTGTCTCTCAGTACCTACTGTAAGCTGTGCTGTCTGTGAAGGGTTTTGGTTATTAACAAAGAAACACAGTACTGTTTAACCACAAAGGTGCAGAGTCCAAGTCCAAATGGAGAAAATACTTGTGCATCTATTAGAAACCAATGTTTATATAAATGATATAAATATAGTCAGTATCACAGTCATTAAAACTTCTGTGTTTTGGCACTACTTCAGGTAGTGAGTAAAAACCTGAAGCTTTTATCAACTTTGCATTTACTATAAAATCTATATATTTACTATCCAAGATGTTTTTAGGCATCTTTGAGAAAAAACATTTGCAATTTTCTAGTAGAGTGCAGCCACACACCTGTAGTTTTTCACATCTTAAAAATGTGTCATTAAATGTAGCATTAATCTGAATATTATATAACTCCTAAAACAGCTTTAATTCATGTTTCACTATTAGGAGTATGTGGTATTACTCAAAATATGTCCTTCAAATTAGAATATGTAGTAAAATGATGAGTGACAGGACTCCTACAAACACCTAAGGTTTTGTAGATGTTCACACCTGTGAACAGAAGCTGTTTGTCGTCATCTAAAAACAAGGACATTTAAAGAATAATGAGCACAGATTCCATTACTCAGGGTTTGAATTGAGTTGATCTTTGTTGTCTTCATGTTTTTAGAAGACAATGCTGTTACTTAGCAAAGCCCGAAAAGCCAAACTCTGCTGAGCGCATTCACAATATGAAGGACTGAAAAGAATATGCAACAGCAACAAACACGATTTGTCCTCTCTGTGAGTGATTTGTGAAGAGATAAACTGAAGCACACACACACTTTATGCAAGAGGCTAAGATGGTAAGATAACCCAAATAGAAGCTAAAAAAATTATGGATTAGGAGCAACGCTTTAAAAAGAGAGCAAAGAGAAGATGGAAGTCTGTGAGGCTCTTCCCATCACACATGATTTAAGAAAGAAATTCTAAAATGAGCTTACAGATGAGAAGAGTATGAAGCTCCTACACTGTTCTGAGAAGCCCAGTGAGACTGAAAGAAAGAAAGAACAATGAATCAAATTCTTAAGACGGTATTATTTCTTGTTGTGACACATTCATTAGTAATAATTGTATGTTATTATATCATGCAATGAGTTGAAAAAAAAACTTATTATCAAGAATAATGGAAAAAAAGAATAAAATGGATAAAGAGGAATGACAAATATATCCCTTAAATATATCAGCTTTTCTCATAATGTCTGACTTTTTTAAATATGTCCTGTATTTCTTCTTTTTTCAGACTTTAGTTGTGTACAATGTTATATGTAAATACTTTTATATTTGAAGTATTTGTTTGTTACAGATGTTTTATATGATATAGATCAGGTTCCCAAACTTTGATGCATGCACTCCTCAGGGTGTGCGAGCTGCTACTAGGGAGTGTGTGAAATGGCCTCAACCATCAACCCTGATGGGGTATAAAAGGGAGGGGCGTGGCCAAAAAGTTTGGGAACCGCTGATATAGATGAGAATATTTTCTCTCACAGGGAAACGTGGTGAAGTGGATTACAGCAAATCACCAGGTCAATCCCCAGAAGTAATTGATGGTATTCATGTATGAGTGTGTGTGTGTGGGGGGGGTTATCACTGTGAACTGTGATTGGTTAACTGTTCAGGATGACCCTGCCCTCCCCTGATGACTGCTGGGATGACTGCTGGGATCACCTCGCCAAACCCCTCACAGCCCTGAACCAGATTAGGCCGTAGAAGATGAACGAATAAGTGAAAATAGAACATTCATCTCCAATAATGTTCCATTACACATGCAGAGATGATGTAAAAACAACATCAACATTAAGTATTGAGTTCTAAACAGATTCCAGTGCTGCTGCCGCTCCAGGCATGAATCCCCAATCACACGTCAACACATTGATTGCTGTGAATCATCGTTGTGAATCACGTCTGCGGGGGGAGTGTGGTTTAAATATTCGTCATCTGTTGAAAGGCACGAGTGGAGATATTCAAAGTGTTCCAGGTCAGGGAGACAAAAATAGAAAGGACTGACCCTGAATCCACATCCTCCCCCGCTACGAAGCCCTGCACGGATGTTCATTCAGGTTAGAAGCATGTCCAAGCTGATGGATGAAAGGTGAAGGTATGAACAGCCCACATGTCAAGTCTGCAGCTCTCCAAGGAGACGAGGAGTAGGACAACGCATGTTCAGACGCTGTGAAGCTCAGTGTCAGAGCACCGTGTATGTTCTATTGAACCGCACACTGCCGGAACATACTGAGAACGCCTGACGCACTGCGTATACGAGCCAAGCAAGATTAACAATACACAACAGCCAACTTTAACGCCTTCCATTATGTTCTAGAATGAACTGTTGTTGATGAAAATGCAAATTACTCACTGCAGCTACTGTTGGGAGAAATAAATACCTGTCAGTGGTGATATTGATGGTAATTAAGGGGTAGGAAAAAAAATTCTTGCGGAAGTTCTGCGGTGGAGCAGCTCTGCGGGCTACACTCTGATGGAGTGATCGCATTCTATTCTACTTTATGTAGCTCTAACCTGTTATTTGTACAAAGGACAAATTATAGCAGCATTACTCACAGTCAAGGAGTGACGAAGAAAAACAAAGTAAACAAAAGGTCTAGGAAAACATGAAACAAAAAGATGCCAGTATTTGGCCTACAGTGTTCGTCTACTTCAATTTTATTTAATTAACAATGTTCTTAATTAGTGTTAGTAAAAATAGTTACCATAAACACTTATATATATTATATATTATATAAGCCTAAATTGTGTAAATTCAAAACAAAAGGCATTTAAAAAAAAAAAAGACTATAAGAAATGAATATGAAGTAATCCGAGGCGTTTGTGCTGTTCTAAAAACACACACATTCACGCTGACTTCCACTGCAGCAATGTGTCAGTGTGTCAGCACCACCTTGGAGTGGGACTGATGTTACTACAGTCCCACAGGGGTCTACTGCACTGAATCAAATCACTCAGACAAATTGATTTTTCTATGGTCTCAGAGAAAAAAGTCTCAGAGGATCTGCAGCATCTGAGCTGAACAGGATGATGTTCCACGGGCCGGTCCGTAAAAGAAGTTTATTAAAACAACTGGAAGTTCGTCTTTCTATTTCATATGATTCTATCCACTGAAACCAGATTTCCCCACATGGTAAACTTCATGTAACCTATTAAAATAGAACATAAATAAACAAACCACATAATCCTGTGATAAAACGTATCACCTGTGGTAACAACAAGAGAAGTAATGTCTACTCAGGGGTCTCAATAAGACCCCTGCAGGAGATTGTCCTCCTTCATCATAGACAAAAACATGAGTTTGTGTCACAGAAACAAGAATCCTGCAGTAAACGCAACCTAGGAGCAAAGAAGACAGAGGCTGAATGCCTGTAGATACTTTAATGGGTCTTTCCTTAAATAGAGGTAGAAATAATCACCTTGAAGGTCAGACCCAAAGTGTCGCTGTGTGTAATTGTCTAAACATTTCTGGCTAAGAACGACTGTCTCCAGTTTCTATATACATCTGCCACATAACCATGGAACGCTCTCTCATGTACTGTTTATTTTTTCGCTCACATATTTGTGCAAATCCAATTTATATATATATATATATATATATATGTATATATATATATATATATATAAAATTAAATATGATGAGAAGAACAAGAAAAATGAATACCATGACCTCCATGCATTATTCATACATGTCTCACACATACTGTGATCACATCATGACCTGCTTAACCTTCCCTGTGTAAAGAGGATTATGTGAACAATAGGCTGCAGATGTACAACCACGTCACTAAATAAAAAAGATAAAATCATTCAATTCTGTTGGGAAGATGATGAACGAGGACAAAAGAGTTGTATGAAGATGTGAAAGGCCAAGCACGCGTTAAATGATGGACTCTTATCAAAACCAGCACATGTTCTATTAATAAAAAAGGGAATAAGATTAGAAAATGTTATGCATTTGTAGGTAGGAAGTGCTGAATAGTTTTGAAAAACCTGTGTGGTCTGTTTGTTTTTGCTTTCTATAGCCAAATACCAAGGTTAGCAAAATGAGGTTGGGCCATAGGCTGCTGTATTCTACTGTTATTTTGATTAAGCATGGATAACAAATGCAGTATTTATATATACTGTACATATACACACACACACATATATATACATAAATAATATACATAAAGGAAATCAAGCAGCTTACATACACGCAGTCTAAACCAGTAAGATATCATTAGATGAAGAGAACTTACTTGAGAACATGTGTGGATCCGTTGATCTGCGTGGCAGTACAGGGGGCAGTGGGCCCCAGGATGGATGGTCTTCGGTACCTCTTCCTCCCACAGCACAGTATGATGAGGAAGGCACGGCGAAAAGACTTGTTGAGGAAGGCGTAGAGGATGGGGTTCAACATGGAGTTGATGTAGCCCAGCCAGAGGCAGGCTGCCCACAGCTGGTCGGGCACTGTGTAGTCTATAAACGGGTCCACCACGTTGGTCACAAAGAACGGTGCCCAGCAGAGGCAGAAGCACCCCATAATGATGCACAGTGTCTTGGCCGCCTTTGTCTCTGTTCGCATGCGGTGGTGCCGTTGATGGTCGGCAGAGTCTGCGGCCGCGGCGCCCGGTCCGGCACCGGGACTGGAACCAGAGATGACGGGTGTGTTGGTTCCCGCTCCTCCTGCTCGCTGCAGCATGCTGATCTGCAGGGCGTGGGCTCGGGCTGTGATGTAGATCCTCTGGTAGGCCAGCACCATCAGGACCAGTGGGATGTAGAAGGCCACCAAAGAACAGGTGAGGGCGTATGGCTTATTGACCATGAAGACACAGGACGTGGAGTTGCTGCCTTCACTGTGGCGTCGCTTCTCGATCTGGTTAGAAACAATGAAATCAGGCATCAGTCTTCAAGGTCATGTGACTCAGGGATGTCCAGAAGTAGGCAACACATTTTTAAATGGTAATTTTTTATCACAAAATGAAGAAATATTTCACAGCCTGACAAAATAAGGCTTGCCAAAAATACACAGTTTGGAACATTAACACCTGTTTTTGAAACCTTTTGGAGTCAAGAGTCTGTAGACCAGATTGCTGTACATGAACAGGCTCCAATATGAAGCCCTTTTTTTACGCAGAAAGAACTCTGGATGGATGTGTTAAACGCTCATTTTGCATTACAACACAGCTTTTACACTGTTTTGTCAGTGAAGGTTATTTGTTCACGTTTAACTGAACAACATGGAGAGTCGGAATCACAAATACTTGACCCTCAAGGGGGTTCACTGGTGTCACACTAGTGCTTAAAAAATGAAGATAATGTGTAGGAGATACAGAGTAAAATAAATAAATAAATACATAAATTAACGGGTCTCACAGCAACTCGTAAAGTAAAGTAGTTTTTAAAATAGATTATATAAAAGATGCACAGAATTAAATCTTTACAATTATAATAAAGAAATGTCTGAAAAGAAGTGGACACATTGAACATTATATCTCACAGATTTCAATCAAAATGTTGCACACACAAAAAAGGTTTAATTGGTTTGATTTCTGATTGATGTGCTGGATCAAAGAATTTCATTTCGAGTCTTGACTTAAATCGATCTATGAACTGTTAAACTAGGTCAGAGACTTGACGACTTGCAGTGTCTGACATAAAGACCTTCTAATGAGGTGTTACTCAGAGACCTGACGTTTGTTACTTGCCAGTCAAAGGTAAAGAAGCTTCTTTGATGAGATGTGAATAGATAAAAAATAAATAAATCCAGCTGCAGAACTCTAAACTTCCAAAGATGAGGTAGTCTAAATAAATGTTTTTACAACAGAAAATCCAAAGGTTGTTCAATGTCAACCACTGGTCTTTTTAGTAACGCATATCTTTGCTACTAAAACACAAATACTCATCATGCTAGTGTTTGTTTTACTTGCTACAAATACTTGTCTGTAAAAGACATGACAAATACGTAATAAAAGAGTTGATTTGGCCAAATGTTAAATTGCGGAACACTGCACTTTATGCTACGCATAGAAACCGAAAAAGCTCCAGACTTTAAAACAAGCCTTAAAAAAAAAAAAAAAACTCCTGCTCTCTCCTCCTCAGAGAGTGGAGGAAAAGAGGAACACAGCTCCTCGGGGGGGGGGGCTCTGCTTTGTACCATTAATCACAGTCAAGTCCCATCCTCCTGTTTGTCTTCTGCCATCATCTCATCTCAGAGGAAAACCACAGTTCCCGACTTGATGTGATGAATAATACAGAAATCAATTCATATTTTTGCAGGAAGCCACGATTCAGTGTATGAAAGACACGCTGGATTTATGAATGGGCTGCTGTCGTCCATGGTAGAAGGGTTGGGAGTTTTTACTGTAGGCCAATGAGGACAAGATGAACACACATGACCAGAACTGTTAGGTCATATGCACCTGCTGGAGACATTACATCACCACTTGACCCTAAAACCACAGCATGATTCTATATGTTCAAAAAAGACAGGGCACGAAAACAGGTTAAATCCGTGCAGGATACTTTAGTTAAAGTTTTAGGATTTTTTTCAGTTGTTTTTTATTGTATACGACCAAGAGTAAACTGTGTTTAAAGGACAGTGATGTGCAGCGATAGCAGGATTACCTGCAGGAGTGCTAATCTATTACGCAGCATGTGGCGCCGATGTCCTGCCGCGTTCACATTTTGCATTTTGCTCTTAAATGTCTGCACATCTTGGGTTTTTTTTTCACATAATTTTATTATATTAAATAAATAATTCCCTGAAAGAAATCTGGGATTTAAAGAAAAGCTTTTGCTCATTTATTCTCTATAATGTTTGAGTCATGGATTTTTTTTCTTGCTGAAATCATCTCTGAAGCAACGCATTGATGTCATTTCAGAAGTGTCTGAAGCCCAGATTGCCAAACAGTGAAGTGCAGTGTTCTTAATAGATTGATGGCATCACTTCAAAAGTGAAAAATAGAATTAGAGACGATGGCAGTGGACCAGGAGAAGAGAAGAGAAGAGAAGACAGCTGGAGAACCTTAACAGTTTACATGAATTAAATATAGTAAGTGCAGTTTTTCAAATGAAAATGACACTGGATTTCTTAGAAAAGGAGGTCACGAGTATGGAACAGCTGTAAAACAATGGATCTGGTGTAAATCTCACAGTTCATTAATTTAACATTTTATGGTGCAAAGTCCCTTGAAACAATGCTGATACTATGCTTTATCAGCATTGTCTCAGTTTGACTGAAGTGAAGCAGAGCACAGCTACAGTTTTAATAAAGACATGTCTTTGTGAAAGGACATTTGAAAGACTTTGGGATGTTTTAGCACTGTCAAAAAGAAGGTGATTTTTCAGTTTTAACTAAATGGATTATTGATATTTGTTACTTTATTCAATCCCTGAAGAGCCTTTTTTTAAATATATATATATTTTTATTTTTAACACATTTAAATACCTCCCTTTTCTCAGGGAAACAATAAGAATAAATGATTGACACCATTTTAATCCTTTGATCCAATAGAATAGATTACAATAGAACAGTCGTCTGGTTCAAAACCACTTTGAAGGAGGTAATTACTTGTGGCCTGGAAAGAATGAAACTCACCTCCATCCTATCCTAGTAGAAAAAAGCACTGATGATTGGACGGGGAATGCTTTGAGAAACACTGCTGAGACTCAATAAACAATCAGACTGTGCAGAGAAAACCTGCTCGTTACATCTATGGAACGTCGCAAAATGTAATAATTGTAATGCCCCTGAAGTATTGGATTGATATTAAATTAAAGTATAAATGAAATTAATAAAACAATTATGTTCAAAAATATCACATGAGATTGTCTTATTTTTTACAAAAGTACGTACTTATTTGTACCATCATCCATCTTGGCGCACAACTGGCTATTTGTTGTGAATTTGGAGCTTGTACCGGAGCGGAGCGTCTATTCAGAATATTCAACAGCTCTAATTAGACCCACAGAGAGACTAACTTTAGACGGCTGTCGTGTTGTCAACTCATCTTTGTGTGTATAGTGTGTGTTAGAGTGTGTGCGCTTTTCTGCCACAATTGCCAAAAATCAAGACAGCGACGTTCTGCTTTGAACTAAAAAAAAACTCTGATTAGTGAAGGACAGAGGGGAGGGAGGTCAGCAATGTCCCGGGAATTTCACTCTCTATTTTTTTCCTATTTCCACACACTTGGGCTGCCATCTGTCCTCGTCTGCACACCTTTGTCACTACTCTTCTCTCTTTTTTTTTATTCCTCACATGTGGGGCAGACAGTGCTTCTCTGAAGACAGGATCTTTATCAAATACGGTACAAGGACTTTTTCTGGACCATAAATCCACAAAAATCTAATTTTTTAATTACTATTTTTTTACACTATCAGAAAAACGGTATGTGTAAACAAGACACTTTTTAAAGAACTTTTCAACTTTAGAACATTTCAGTTTATAGTATTTAGTTAATTATTAAATTAGTATACCTCCAACTTGTAGACCTATTATTAAACCTTTTGTTTTTATATCAAAATGTAACTAGATTTCTTAAATCTGCTTCTGCTTACTGACCCATATATATATATACACAAATGTGTCTCAAAAACGTAGAGAAAGAATTAGGATAAAAACGTTTTGTTTGGAGTTTCTTTTTTTTTTTTATATTCCTTGTCCTGGACCTTCTCTGTGTGTAAAAATGATAAACTCAACTCCAAGCCAAAAAAAATAATTTCTGGCTTTTTCATTTTCTATTCTAGTAGCAGCATACCAAGAAGAAATAATAAAACATTTAAACCAACTTAGTTTTGAGTTTGCGTTGTTTGTTCCAGCATCAACCCGGTGTCATTACCCTCGACTCACCACGTCGTCGATGCCAATGCTGTTCCAGCCCTGCATGATGGGCAGAAAAGAGATGAAGGTGGGAATAACCCAGCAGCCGCCGATCATCAAAGCCACTCTCATCGGTGTCATCTTGTTCCTGTAGACCAGCGGCTGACAGCAGATGGCGTAGTACCTGAAATAAGTGAAAGTGAATTATTTGTCATTGTGACAAAGTGCTTTAACCCATCACCAAAGTGAGCAGTTTAAGGGGACGGTGCCTTGCTCAGAGCACCTCAAAGTTTTCTACTTTTGCATCTTCTGCAAAGATCTGCATCTTTTCCTCTTCCCTACATCGCTACTAAAATCGACAGGTGAACATCATTAAACTCCATAACAGCAGCCGTATTTCCTGTAAGTCAGTAGACAGTAAGCTGGCCTTGGCTGCTGCAGTAATGTAGAGGACCTTCAGTTTATCAGTGCAATCTTTAGTCTTCTGTCTTTCCTGACACCTTTTAGAAAAACAACAGACCATAATCTAGAGGCAACCTTTCTCCTCACCTTGTACCTTTTTCTTTCTATTTGTACTTTTTAACTTGGTATCCACTACCTTTGGACCAGAAAAACAGAATGCTGTTTCTCACAATAATTTATGAGGACAGCATCGATTTTAACATCATCTATTAGTTATTGAATTTTAATAAAAAATATTTTACCTTAAACTTTTTTTTATTATTGACATTTTACTGGCCATTAGAACAACTCAGACTTTTATATCAGAATGTGCAGCCGGATTCTCCCAGCATGCCCTCATGTTGTGATATCACAAAGTGGACATTCCGCAACAGAAGGAAGAGAGTGATAAAAGAGGAGGAAGAGATAAGGGGATGAAACCAGGTGTGGGCAGAAAGAAGAGATTAGAGAACTTCAGGGTTCGTTCCAGGGAGCTCTCATTCGTCAACATCCTTGCACTACTTCACCAAAACTACTCTCACATCCTCTCACATCCTTATTCCAACATGTCTTTAAAGTTTAATAAATGGAAGTTTCTTTTGTTTGGCAACAAATCTTTTTTCAGTCATTTCTGGATCACGGCTCTAACGTTATAATATTGGTGTGGACGTTGTAGACGTCGTAGAGTATTTCGCAGTGGCTGTGTGTTGTGTACTGTGTATTTGTGTATGTTTGTGGCCAGTATGAGCCATGGTATTACAAACAAACAAACAAAAACAGCCCAAAAGGTCAATTGAGTCTTTTCAATTTGGTTTCCCAAAATAGTTGTGTTAAAAGGTTGCAGACCAATACTGGCAGTGGAGTGGACGTGGACGACTGAATGACACGACACCCCACAGTGTCCCCGGCACAAGTATGGATTCCAGTCAATTCAGATGTCACCCACACGTCAATAAAGATACACACATAAAAACAAACACACACATGTTGGGTAACCTTTGGGAAAACGAATGACAGGCAAAACCAGAGCAGATGGTGACACATGCTGACTGTTATCTCCCCTGAATGTCTGAGCTTTAAAATGCAATTGAATATTCTCATAGATTTAAAGTCAACTTCTGTTAGACAAAAGGAATGTGGAAGGATAATGTAGGAATATAAGACTATTCAGAAGAGCAAAAACAATCATTAAAAAGTTAACTTTGACAGGAAAGGAGAAATATGATGAGTGATGTCTGATATTAAAGCTGCAATTTTTAACCGTAACCATTTTCAACCAAATGAGTTCAATTTCAGACACAGCAGGAACAAGATTAAAAAAGGTGGCAGAACATGTCCCTAAAGGAAAGGGACTGGTGGTTAAGGTGGACTATTATGTCCATGTTGGTGTAGAGAACATAAGGGACATGGTGGTACTGGTCCACTGCAGGAAGACAAATTGCAGCGAAGTTTGCAAAAAGAATAATGTTTGGAGGGATAAAAGGGAACACAGTAAGACGGTGCACACAGGTAGGTTACATTCTGATCAGGACATGGAAGCTGAAAGAAAAAAGTTTGGAGGTTTGACGCAGGAGCGTGAACAGTGTAGGTGATTTAAAATCTCTCAGGTTTCATTGACGAGACACAGAACGAACTATAATTAGTTTCTGAGCGAAAGGGCTGACATGAATGGAAGCATGGAGTGCTGTCATCCACCTCTACGTGCACACTGTTTGCAAACAGCAGGACTTTAGAAAAGCGTGGCCTGTGCATGTTGACGATGCATGCTCCACTGCTGCTGTTAAACACCAGCTAATCTTCAAAGATTTCTTCAAAGATGACGACAACAAAGAGGACGGTGTCCATGATACCTTCTCTCATACATACATATATACTTATATATACATATACTTACATACACATATATTTATATACATAATGAAGTTTGGCTCTTCAAGATTCTTGGCCTTAATTTCTGAATGAACATGAATTCCCTACTTCCCTACTTTTGCCTCTTTACTGAATGTCTTTATGCTGGAGCATCCTCCTCCTTGTAGCGGTTATGATATTTTTAGTTTTAATTCATTTCCATTCAGAATGAATGAGACGCTTTATCCTGCAGCTGTACACTCGTTTTCAATGCACTCCCTGTTTTTTCTTCGCTTTTCTTCACTATTTCCTGTTCTTTTCTCTCGTTATGCTTCCTTTTCTTCTTCCTTTGTCTCACACACACACGCACATACGCGTGTTTCCTGTCAGCCAAAAACAGGCTTACACTGAAGGCAACAGATGTTTCTTTCCCTTTTTATTTTATTGTGCAACAAGCAAAAGATTATTCTTGCTTCTAAGTTTCAGATTAATTGAATGAGTGTTTCCTTCCTATTTTCAGTAGTTTCAGCAGTCGTAGTGACCTCTGACCTTCTTTCACCTGAAAGCACCCTGTGTGTAATGGGAAATTTGTGGCGATTGTAAGAGAAGGTCAGACTGGGATGAGAAGAAGGAAAAAAACAGCAGTATGTTCCAACAGCAGGAAAAACACAGTTGTAGATAATCAGAGGAATAACTGTGTTTAATTTACCAGTGGTGCCTTCAAGGTCCTGATGATGTGGTTTCTAAATCACAGCCATCCGTACGATTGGTTCAGGACAAGCATTTTCTTCAAAACCGAAATTCCCCGATAATTCAGTGCTTTGGAAATATTGATTTTGTTGCTTTGTCAACTGTTCGTTTATGGTGACGAAAATAAATAAATAAATCACAGCAGACTGGTGTTTACTACAATATACTTCCGTCTGTTGCATTGCATATTTAAATAATTAAAAAAAAATTGAAAAGGTCTTTGGTGATGACTATTTTGTATTTTTTTTTCTCTTTTTCTTATAAAAAAGCTATACTATAATTCTGAATGAGGAAGTGTTGGTTCAGGATTAAAATCTCCAAAAAACATCTGGAGGCGGCGTTTACCACCACCAGGACCAATCATGTTAACGAGCTAATGAGCTTTTTTTGACACATTGTGTTGTGGTTGTGTCAACAGCTTGACAGTGCTTTTATTTGTGGGCCTGTCATCGTTTTAGCAGTGACAGTGTTTGAATGCATCAGGAAATAAAAGGAAAGAATGACAGTGTTTATATGGAGGAAAAAATATGCCAACCATGTGTGGAATTTATGTTTGTTTGTCTCTTCTACATCCGTTCTATATTTTCAGCGACAGTCTGGTCATTTTCTGATGTGTTTGTGTTCTTGTTCTCCCCTGATTCTTTTCCCCCATTATGAGAGTAGTACATACTGTAGAAAAAGTTCTGGTTTTCTAGAACTACTTTTTAGCTAAAAGCTAAATTTTGGTTTTTGGATAAAGCTTTGACGGCTATTGTTAGGTCGTTTACCGATTTTTAGAAAAATTATTTTATATAAGTGTATCTGACTGTGTAATGAAAATATCAAAATCTACGCAAGCTGATTTCAGGTCAGATTTTTAAAACTTTTCATATGTTTCCATATAACAACTATAAATGCAACAGTTAAGGTAGAAAGAGTACATGATTAGATTCAGCAGTCATAGTGACCTCTGACCTTCTTTCAGCTGAAAGCATTGTGTGCAATGGAAAATTTGGACTTGTTTACTGCTTTACTCTCTGTGAGGTCAGACACAGACCATGAATCTCACCTGTATTGACAGTGTATTAGAGCAACAACAAAAGGACCAATCTTTTTAATTTGAGACATTTTTAGAGGCAAAATTCCAGTGAAATTCTAAAGGATGTCTGGTGGACAAAATAGACTGAAACATTTCTCAGTCTGCTCATAAACGTCCATTTAACCATCAACCTTAACCATTAGCCGCTTCACTTTGCTTCAAATTCATGAACACAAGAGTAAAAACATGTGAAGGAAACTTGAAGGTTCAGCTAAGAAAGGTTGGGTTTACATGCAAGCATTGGAAACCTTTTGATTTTCACACAAAGCTAAACCTCTTGAGCTTGACAGAACTAAGAGAAAGAAGAAAGGCGTCTGAGGGAGAATCTAACACTCCTCAAAAACCCCCTTTTTTTTCCTCCAGT
>NC_024321.1:4352420-4354281 GCF_000523025.1 Cynoglossus semilaevis
GATAAAAAGTGGCCGACTGGCACACACCAAATGTTAATTCCAACGGAAGTCTAAATCTGATGTTAGTGAAATGAAAACAGAGTAATGTTTTCTTTAAGGGAAAAAAAAATCCTGTGTAAACCGGCTTCTGTCATGTTGGCTAGGAAAATCAATTTGCAGAATGCAAAAATAGAAACATCCTGGAGGGAAAAGTCCGTAATGGTTCAATCTTAACGAAGGATATTTAATTTAACAGGGGAAACAAAGAAAACACTCAGAGAAAAAGGTAACAGTTGTGGCAGCAATGTTAATGAAAATAATCAAAATATGGATTTCTTTAGTTGTTTTTTTATTTGTTTTAGAAATTCTACTTTTAATGTACTTGTCTGTAGATTGTTTTGTTTTTTTGGCTCTGTATCGACACACCTTCACGTCTAATTCTCTCCCTGATTTTTCCATTAAGTCTTCTTCCTGTTGCATTCAGTCGTTCTCATCGGCCTTTATCTCTTTATGTTAGTCACGGACGATTCCTCACGTACACAGTGACTCTGAGCTCCCCGCCACTGTTGTTGTGTTTATACCACGCACAGCCAGTGAAGAAGAATTTCCTCACAATTAAACCTAACTCTAAGATGCAGCCTATTTAACTGCAGCGGCAGGGCTTGACTTGAACTTCTGACACAAAACCATTTTCACGTCCAAATGCATTTTGCCGGCTGCAATTTGCAAACTGACCAAGGGTAAAATTAAGAGTTTCAATCCATGAGCGGTCAGGGCACCATCACCAGTGGCACTTAGAGACACAAGTGAATGTGTTTGGTTTTGATTCAAGCCTCTAGGCAGATCAGTCTACAAACCCTGGCCTCACTAAAGACCCTTAGAAAACAACAGACCTGAAGGNTTTTTAGGTAGCACAAGGGAAACTTGAATCTCAATTAACTTGGTGTAAACAGAAGGTTATGTCCACATACTTTGGAGAAGTTCATCAAATAACATCCAGCACTGGGCTAATAAACCTCAGGTGCCCTAAAGGCCACCGTGTTTTCTGCACAGGCAATAAGGAGATTTAATCAATTCTAAATCCTCCCAAAATCCCCATCATCTATGAGTCTAGACTCTTATGGAGTGGAGTTAATATCACAGCTGTTGAGTAAAAAGACAAAGTAAACTGGCACTCTACGTCCGATCACCTCAAAAAACTCATGGACTAAAGTTTGGGTTCAGCGAAAAGATGTCCCTGATTGGATGAGGAATTTATTTGGAATTCAAATTAAATCAAGTCTTTGACTACTATCACATACTGCTTCTCTACTACAGTCTTTCATATACCACCACATTAAGAAACTACTGAACAAATCCTACTGTTGTACCTCAGCAGTTATGACAGAATGGGAGGACAGTACCTGTCCAGTGCGATGCAGCACAGATGCAGTATGGACGCTGTGGTCAGCAGGACGTCCAGTGACGTCCGGACCAGACAGAAAGTCTCTCCGTAGATCCAGTGCTGGTGGACCAGCTCAATGGCACCAAAGGGCATCACTAGTACAGACACCAGTAGGTCGGCAAACGCCAGAGACACGATAAAGTAGTTGGTCTTGATTTTCCTGGTGGAGAAAGAGCAGAAACACGTCTCTGTTAGGACCAAAGGACAGGAGGAAGCTGTTGTTAAAAACACATTTAGGTGGTTAATGATCTGCTCAGTAAATGGTGATTTTTATAATAGACAAATTAAGAGTCTAATCATGCAGGCTGAGCCTGTTTTTTGTTTAGGTTCTGAGGAATCAGGCAGCAGTAGTTGTCAGTCTCCTGCTGCCTCATTTATAAAGTTTGTTATTGGTAACAACTTCACTAGTGTTTGAACTTTATTTTTATCATTTTCTTT
>NC_024321.1:4354372-4378486 GCF_000523025.1 Cynoglossus semilaevis
GTTTTTTAAGGTTTTTCTTTAGGACCGCAGCAGTTCTTTTCAGTCGTTATCTTATTTTTTACACACATTTATTTGAATTTATATTTTTTAAATACATTTCTTTAAAAATCAGGAAAATATTCTGACGTTTTGATATGTGACATGTAACGTCACCTGGAGCTTCTAGGCAGGTCCACATAAACTGAGGTGAACTCATTATAAGGAAATCCATACGTCACTGATTATATACCACAAATATATCAGATATTATAACCATAGTTGTTAGCGTAGCCTATTATTTCTGATAATTACAGAAGTTTGTTAATGACATTTTTTTTTCCTCATTAAAGTAGTCGCGTTGATTGTGAAACTGCGTTTGTATAAAAGTTGTTTGGAGGCCACTGAGTTGGCTGAGAGCTTGGGTGTGGGTGAGACTGAACTGAGATACAAGTCCGCAGCTGCTGTGTGAATGAGTACAGTGAAGGTTCTATCTGCACAAAGACACATAGACAGCAGTTAGTCAGACAGAGACTCAGAGTTGCAATTTATTAATCAGACAAGCTGTTGTATTTAAAAAAATAACCCAAAAAATCTGGGACATCAACAGATTTGAACTGACATAGCAGAAACAAAGACTCTCAGGATTTCAACTCCAGGTAATAACAGCTTTAGCAAAAGCAGACGGCCATTAGTGTCTTCCATTAGTCTGTCACTCTCACCAACAGGCAGCTAGCTACTCTTAGTCATAGCAAACGAAGCTTTTAAACAAGAGAGCTTTAGGCTGTACTAAAGTTTTGCTTCACTGAGAGCGCCCTTGGATCAGATTAAAGGCAGACGGTTCTCAAAAGGTTCTCAAAAGGTCAGTAGTTTTTAATAGAAAAAAATATATACAAAAGAAAAGGAAAACCCAGCTGCCAAAAAAACTAAGAACACCCTGTCCTGAGTTGTCTGACTCATGACAGTTTAGAACTGGCCAACGTACCATACCAGAAGACAGCGTGTGTCATAGTCAGCGAGGATGACGCCACGTTTGGTGCTTGAAATAAATATCAGACAAAATGTGTTGCAGTGCATCACACAGACGCGCTCAATACAGGAGGATAAGGACCATGGGTCACAGGTTAGGACATAAAAAGTTACATATCTATAATATTTTTGCTGTGGGAACCAAGCAGTTATGGTCCGAGCCACATATTGAACCAAACCAGCCAGTCAACCACACTGATAACGATGGTCAATGTAGAGCAAACAGTTAACACCTAAGCCTGACAGGGAGGACACGAAGGCTCCATGCAGTAATACTATTAGTGGCCAGCAGGGTTTGAACCCGTGTCATAGAAATGGAAAATAATAAGCCAATTTGAAAGTATTTTCCTGCATCAACACTAAGGTGTGAGATATCAGAAAAAAGTGAAATTCTTCCTTTATACAGTTTATAATCTAATTAATAACTTCCTCTTTGAATGATTACAGTTGCTGGATGTCAAGAGCTGATCCTTTGCAATTTTTTCTTAAAATTTGGAAAAAAAGTTATGAAATAATAAAATATGTCATGGTTTATTTAGTAGTTTCAACTGGTGGACTTTAGAGAAGATGTTTTTTTAATCTGTCTAAATGTCATGTGTCAAACTCATGGCTCGCCAGCTGAATCCAGCCCATCACGTCATATTATGCGGAAGTCTTTACTAACATGTACTGGATAGGTTAAATACAATGGTACAAGTGTGTGTGTGTGTGTGGGTATGTGTGTGTAACATATGCATTGTGTATAACTCGTAATTCTTTTTCTTTTGTAATTGCAATTCTTATCAATGTGATCACACAGAGTGACCCGGCGGGGAGCAGCTGACACCCACGGAAGGCGAATAAGAAGGTGCTAATTACTCATCAATTACCGTCACACATACATATCACCACTATTACCATCCTTGTTTCCCACCGTGTGTCATGCTGAGTGTGTGAGGATGAAAACACACATACAAACACAGATACTGTCACTCAGTGTGGGTTATGTCTTCAGCAATGGGAAACTACTTTAAACTCAGTTGTAGTTATGCAATCTATTGGTCTCTGTTGTTTACATTTTGTTCACAAACAACATAAATATTTGTTCTATGTTATGTATAGCTACCTTGTGCATGTTATCCAATACCATGTGTGACAAAAATCTTGTTTCAGAAAAGGGAACTCCATCTCACCTGAGTTGTCTGTCTTTGCACACGGCCACCATGACCAGCAGGTTTCCCAGGATGCTCATTAGCATGACCAGAGACAGGAAGCAGATCAGAGCCATGCGCTTTGGCATGCTGGCACTAGGGAAATGGCAAAAAGACACAACAACAGTATGAGCACCGCAGTCCATGTCGACAGAATTAAATCAAAGACCAGAACCCTCCTGAGTTCAGTTGATGTGAAATCACCACATTAACGAACATGTGCTGCAGGTGTGCTGCTAATCTCATGATCCCAGTAAAGTGATTGCAGCTGTGTAATTAATGGTAGAAGCTGCCTATGGAAATAACAATGACACTTAGTAGGAATAAATGTAGAAATGTCAGTCTGGCATCAGCAGCACAAACAGAGAGGGTGATAAAATGAGAAAAACCTGTTGCTGTGGCAGTACTTTATGGAATGGGAGAGGATGTGGTCATCAGAATAGAAGGAAATTAGAAGAAATTAGAAAAAATAATCTTAAAATATATCTTTTTTTTAAAGATTTTTTTCCAAAAACTTAAACCATTGTGAAGGTTAAAAAGGTTGAACGACATCAACTATAAATACTAGTATAGATACTATACAGAAAGTATCTGCAAGTTTGTAATTTTCTCTTTTAAAAACAGAGCTGCCATGGATTTTTGTTGTGTTTTTATGGCTTTTTCATAGCTGGAGTAAAAAGCAGGAAAAGGTATAAAGGAACCAGACATCAGCATCTGCAGGTGAATGTGCGATCCACCCCGGATGTTTGTAACCTGTTCTTAGTCTTTAACCTGTTGTGAGTGAGATGAGTCGTTCATTCCCTGAAACCCCAAACACAGCATGTTGGTATCTCAACGTTTCAGTGTTGCATTTCCACCAGTGGCCTTTTGTTCGACAAAACAGCGGCTCAGCAGAAATTCAGACGCAAAGATTATATTCTGAGGACTCTTTGATGCGATGCTTCTTTTGTGCAGATAAAAAAAGCAAAGTCGACACTTTCCTTTCTGCCTCGGTTGCTGCAGTTTAAATCGGGAAGCAGATGATTCCAGTGTCCCGCCACAATTGACACGAGGGACGAGGGTATGTTTTACCACTCTGAACGTTCTATAAAAATATATCTATACATTTAACCTTCAAATGTCTGTAGCCCTAAGGAAGAAAAGGCTGTGGCAGTGAGCTGAACTCAGAGTAATCCTCCAAAAGTTTGTTGTGAAGTGGATGCGAGGAAACGCAGTATCACCGGCCCTAAAGGCAGGAGCCGGAGCAGTTCCATCAGAGAGGCAGAGGTTCACTATGGTCTCTTTGTCCTGCAAGTCCACAAAAAGTCACGTCTTCATCCAATTTATTTTATGTTCCCTCCACATTATCTGCAAAATGCTAATATAACGCACAGCTTCTGCGACTCCCCGCTGGAGCCACGAAGCCTCGGAGTCTGTTTTTTTCCCCTGCCAAATTATTTTACTCTCACCATCTGAGGTTCAAAGGAGAACTGATAGTGTGCAAATGAAGCCGGTTCCTTTGATCACTGGTGCCAACACGCTAATCAGATCAAATGGGAACGCTGACAGATTCTACCCAGAAACATCATTACCTAAAGAGTACAAAGGGAACACTCGTCTTTTTTTCATCTTACATTTGTCAAACCTAAACTCCAACCTGTTCCCGCTCCGACACATTAATATGCACGTCATAGTGTTACCTGCTGCCTACAGCTGACGTGTGGTGTGAAAACACACTTTAAATTTCCCGAGAAATTAAGGCTGCAGCTTTTCTCTTGTCAAACCTGGAAATGTCTCCTTGCTGATCATCAGTCACCTGTGAGCTTCTATTTCCACCGCGACTATCAGCGGCTCTTCAGTTGCAGGGAAATAATTGACGCTCAAAGACAATTTCTAACTTTTAATGCGTAAACTACACACTCAATAATTTAAATATGATCAAATAAGTGACCCTTTTCTACCGTTTTTCCCTTTTGTCTTTCACTCTGAATGTGGAAAAACGAATTAAAATGTATATTATCTGTATACGCATACTGTATATAATATATATACATATATATACAGTATATATGTATAAATACATATATAAATATATATACACATTTACATATATATTTATGTATATATACAGTAATATACATATACTGTATCTATGGATGATTCAATGCTTTACTTAATGATGAGGCAGTGATTGACAGTAAAAACTGATGTTTGTTCTGTAACCACAGACACAGTACTGCACGTGGTGTAATTATGTTCAACAATGATTAGCACAGAGTTCAAGAAAATGTTTCAGACACACAAGAGGGAACAAAGAAAAAAAAAGATCAGGATCGGATTCACATGAACCTTAACCTGGAGTTGAGTCGAACTTCTGTGGTGCAATCAGTGAGCAGCAGCCTGAATTAGGCTGTGAGTGTTAGATGACGGGTGACTGGGAAAACAGCCTCACTGCTGAAAGGGCTTATGGCTGCGGCTGGCTGCTTTCTTTCAACTTTCACGTAGACTTTTTTTTACAACTTTTTCCACATCCTTTAAATAAATATAATTATTATGAAAACATCAGCCATAACATATAATATTGGTGATTTTTCTTCTCTAAGAAATAGGAAAAGAAAAAAAAACTTGAATTCTCTGTGCAGCGTAAGCGTTTACCACATACGATGCGAGGACCACATATCAGGTGGCTGCTGAAGTGGCTCTGATTGAATCTAAAGAGATACGTTTTTCCTGCTGTGATGACTGGCAGTCAGGAGCCTCAGTGATCCAGACCTGCATCCTGAGAGAGCCGATGAGTGGTTAGAAGGTTTTCCGTGTCAAAGATATGAGACGTCTGACGGAAACACTTGGTGATTCAATGCAAACTGTTGAAATCAGTCAAGGTGAAATTCAATATTCTACTCTTCAGTGTGTTTGGTATAATGTGCATTTGCTATAATTACGACTTTCAGGGCCTTAGAATAAGTCCTTTTACATATGCATATGCTGAGGGGCTTGTCTTACAGAGGCGACCATCAAATATGTTTTCCCAGCAGCCACAGCAGACGTATGGTCACCTTAGGAATCTAAAGAGTAGAAAAGGTTTTTTTCAGAAAAGCTGAACAGGTGCCGTTATTTTCTCAAGGATGTCAAATAAATTGACCTCCCTTGGAGAATTTGCTTTCATTTGTTTATTTATTTTGAATAAGTGCTTTTAGGAGGGGAGGTTATCTTGTAGAGTGGTTGTATCAAAACCAGAGCATAATAATATGTTTGGATTGCACAGGATTACAAATGACATTTAAGGTTTGTTTCCACCAATATTGTTATCACCAGATTTTAAGATTTTTAACCAGAATTTCATTTTTAGGAGTAGAATTGACAGAGACATTCAGACTATCACATTCAATTACAACTTTAAACCAAAGCAATGTTAAAGGCAACATAGCAGCTGAATTTAATTAAATAAATCATACATTTTTGACATTACTGTAGATTTTACTATAAATGTTTTTTCAAATCAGTTTCTACCTAAAACGTCTGGATTCTCATTTTTATCTCGACCAACAGAGAAAAATCAACCTTCAGCCAGAGAAAACACGATCAACTTTAAACCAAATACAATTCCTACCTAAAACACATTTGTGTCTCTTTTCTCTCACATCTATAAACACTGTTTTTCTATGTCAGTCACATCTTGACACAGCGTTTATTTCACAGTTAGGAGATTATTTTCTTTGCTCTAACAAGCTGTAGTCAAGGCGGCCCCAGAGGTTTGTGTTTCTGGACTGGGTTTATGAGAGCAACTTGTGGATTTCTGTTTCAATCAGACTGTGTTATGGTAACTGTGTCTCAATCGGGAAAAAACAGATGTAACTGTGAGAAAAAAAGGCTTACAGAAGAGAAGAAAAAAATTAGATTCGATTTTATTTAATTTTATTTATTTTTTTTGGCACGGCAACTTCACGTAATTTGAAGATTCTTTCTTTCATTCTTGTACACTAATCCAAATTCTTTTTTTTGTTTCTTCTTCTTAATTTTAAATTACTTTTATCACAACAACTTTTAGGAAACACGTTGGGTCCTAATTTGAAATCCCATGCTGTGGCTGTGAGACACAGACACATCCTGTTTATTACTTTTAAAACAGGTGAGAAAACTTTCCCTTCAACAGGAAGTGGTAAATCAAAACCTGTGGTGGGAAATACATTAGAATGATTATGTTTGTCCTCATGGACTAGTGGGTTTTTCAAACAACCTGTCACACCATCATTTTTGTTCTGAGCACATCTGCAGCAGAGAACCTCCAGGTCAGGGTGTTGTCAGCACTCACGTTTCAGTGATTCAGTAAATGACACATGACTGGCAGTGGCTTTTATGACAGCAGCCAAAATGTCAACATCAACAATACGGTCTTCATGGACTTTATTTATTATTTAAGGTTTAAAGGGATGGAGAAAAATGTCCATTGAATTCAGATTTTCAATGTTTTAAAAATGGCATTAGAAAACAATTCATTCGGTTTTTGCTTTTGGTTTTGTCAATGGCATGGCCCAGTTTCTCACCAGGAATTGTTTCGAGGACATTAACCTTTTCCTTTTTTTTTAAATCATCATTCCCCAGCTCACCTACTAAACTAGGACTTCCTGTTTCCTAGAAATGCAATGTACTGATAAAACCAAGAATAGGTGAGCCCATTTCAGGTCACTGAAACACATCTGGTCCCCTGGGATAATTGCCTGACCGATACGTGATGACCCCCAACCTCCCATGTGGGATGGCTAATGGTGTGTGACCAAGAGGGTAGGTGAGGTAGGACAATAAGTGTGCACTAAACTTCCTGACATTAAGTACATCAGAGAGGGGTCAGAACAGAGAAGACACTGGAGTCCTGTGTGTAGGATCAGCCTTAGGAAAATATAAATGTCAGCACACGTTGTTAGCAAAATAAAAATATCTATGTTGGCTGCACGTGCCGCATCATGCACTAAAATTTCAATTGTACCATCCAGCCAATAAAAGTTCCCTCACGCTAAATTACTGTTAGCGTTTCATGTGGTAATAAAAGAAGACAGGTCTCGTCCTTGTTTGACTTTTTCTCTGGGACTTTGTGAACTTGTGCAACATCCGCTCCTCGGGCAACAAACCAAACACCGAACTGTTGCTGAAAGTCAAAGCTGAACATCGCATGTGTGTTTTGGGAGTGTAACATTTAAGGTGTTAGGAAGTGCTCTATACCAGCTGTGGATAGTACACACACTACCTTACTATGGACGATAAAGATGGCCATTTAAATATATATATATATATATATAACTATTTAAATAAAAACTGGAGAGAGAAAGGTTAAGGCTTTAAAAAAAACAACCGATAAAACCAAATTAATAAATAGTCAGATCTTTCTTAGAACACAGGAAGTCATACATACTCAAACTGACTCTGCACATACATTTGTCTCGAGATCCTGGCATGTAACTTTAACACAAAGACATAAAAGGAAAGGATAAACAACAGTTGGAAACGTACAAAAAAAAGTGTGGAATATTTTCCATTTTGATTTGAATTACACAAATTAAAAATAAATCTTTATTAGCACTGTGCTGATGCTGAAGATTTGATTTGCACCTGTTGGATAACATATGGTAATATAATGTTCAATCCCTCTGCATGATACTTTCTGTTCAACATTTCAGTATTTCAAATATATTTTAAAATCTTAGTGAAAAGTCACTGGTGTTTCAGCTCCTCAGATGTGGACGGTCTAATAAAACATGGCTCTCAGCCTCCACATCAATTACAGGTTACTGAAATAGTATGTGTTGCAGTATGCAGGAGGAGGAGATTCAGTAAGTAAAGGTCACTTATTATATTTTAACAAGAACAAAAAAGGCTCATTTCCTTCACCTCGTTCACCTCTGGTGCAAACCTTCCATCCCGCTGTCTCCTATGATTGCAGAGCGAAGTGACAAGCATGTATGAGTCACATTCTCCTTCCTATTCCTCATAAACTGTGAACCCAAATTAGTGACGAATCTGAATGAGACATCAGGCAGGCGGTGCATAATTGTGGTTTTTTTTTTTTTTAAAGTGTCATTTAAATCTGCTCGTGTTCAAAACAATTTCCCTGAAGGGTACAAAGTGCTGATCTCGCTGCTTCCCACACACAAAGACGCAAATCCTGACGACACGCGCTCGTCTTTAACCAGTTACCCAAGATCCACTGCTTCTGCATTAATAAATAATCCAACAGCCTTATCTCGGTGTTGGATTACCCATAATGCAACACAATGAATGTGCAATAGTGTTGCACCTGCACCCTGAGTCTGGGACTGACTCGGTACCTGACCCGTCATAATTGGACTTCCACATTCACCCAACCTCTGGCAGACATGACTCAGATGTGAAGCTAAATTACTCCGGAAATTGCACAAATGGTGGTATTGTGAGGAATATTTTTCTAATCATGTCAGACCATTTCATGGCCACCTGGAAAAAAGTGTCAAGGCTGTCATTAGATACTATGAGGTATAATGTTGTTTTGTCTTTACAGCAGATGCTGTGAGTATTCAGGACAGAGTTTAGGTTAGGGCGAAGGTCACCCCAGTATGTTTTCATGGGATTTTCAGTAACATTTACTTTGGCTCAGGCTTAAGCGTAATTGGAAGATCGATAAAGAATGTAGCGCCACACAGTGGAAGATGTGGTTTATTGAACTTATAGCTACGAGTGTGAGAGTAATTGGTTGTTTCAACACGCGGCCCTGTAAAGTACTGTACCCTGCCCTGCTCACTCCCCTAGACCCTGTCCAGGATCAAGCAATAGAAGATCAAAGAAAATATGAAAGGCCCGGTTTTGATTTCACTGTTAGAACCTTTCTTTTGAAACCTTCTTTCTTTATAATTTCTTTCAGCATCACATAATTCTCAGATCTGCATCCACCAAAGCATCGACCAGGCATTCAACCTGAAGCCCAGTGTTTCACTTCCTTCCTTCAACGCTACATGTTTATTTCATTTACTGAATTGTAATGACTGTCTCCTTTCAGTTAAGTAAAATCCTGATGTAATGAAACATGAGCGTCACTCTGAGGTCATCAAACAACACCATCAAACACAAATCCAATTTAAGACCACATATTATATGAAAGTGTTCTGTTCAGATGATGTGGCCCACATCTGCTGAAGTGTGAGTGTAGTCCTATTATTAAAACTAGTTGAGTGTCAAATTAGCTTTCTAGTCTAACAATTGTTGCATTAAAGTTCCGACATATGAAAAATAATTATTAAAAAAAATAGTCAATAAATAATTTATTTTTATTTCCAATGATCTTGACACTAGTTGTGTCAATTGTACTGTATTGATCCCATATTTGGGAAATTGTTGTGCTGAACAGGTTCTCGCTACACTATAGAACCGATACTGTAAACATACAGTGCAGTGAAGATCTGAAGGGGAAACATGGTCTACTAGCCACCGACTAAAGATCTTCTGGTTCAACATCCAAACTCCAGAATAAATTTGAGCTGGGAATGACATCACTCAAAGATCAGTTTGGGTTGCCTGGCAACAACATCTGAATTATTGGACTTTGCTTTGGCGCCCGTTACTGCAGATGAGAGACGCTCACAAACCTAAATGGTAATTACAGCCATAACAGATGGTTTGTTTGAATGCATTGGAAAATCTCCTCACCCCTGCCCCTCACCCTTTCTTCCCTTACATTAATAAAGAGAGAACATTTTATGACATTAGGGCTGAATGAGAAGTACAGAGTACACACAGTGTACCACTTTGCAGTACAATACTGGGGAAGTTCACTGAGCTGAAGAAACAAGTGAATTTTGGTGAGGTTTTAGAAACGTATCACATCTGCTCACAGTATGTGGCGCCAGCCGCAAATATTTGCCACAGCAATCAGGCTGCTTCTGCCCCCCCCGCAGAGAACGTACACCTCGGCTGCTGCTGCTGAAACACGCACACAAGTCGATTTCTTCTAAAACTTTTTCTAAGACAGAAAATGGCTGTGGTAGTCTAGAGAAAAAGAAAAAAACAACACTTTTGCTTACTTGCTATAATCTTTTTTTTTTTTTTTTCCTTATCCGGAACAAAATCAGACGAGTTTTCAACAGCAAAACTGTTGTTTACTGCATGAAATATGGCTGCAGTTAAACCTGAATCAACACAGCCCACAGTTTGCAAGTCAAGTAAATAATTGCGCTGCCTGAGAGACTGTGTAGTAAAAAAAAAAAAAAAGATGTATTCTTTTCATGTATTTTATAAAAAGAAAATAGCCAAAATATTACATATACATATGTGACTGTATTTCTGTAAAATACAAAACTGGACAGTAAGTGTAAAATAAGAGCTTAGATCGAGGTTTCTGGATTCTTCCATCTACCACACAGGACATGGTTGACAGACAGCACAGGAAAGGACCAACCACTGTAAACCACGGCTGCTCCTCCTCTGATGATTCTGCTGAAGCGTAAGATATTACTGTGCTAATGGAGTATTTTAACATTTAAACTCATGTGCACACGCCCACTTTCAACCTCTCATACCACACGTGCACAAGACTCTGATTCAAAGGTTTTCTTTTGAAGACACAATTTTGCCCTAAACACATGCTGCTCTTTGCATAAAATCTATTGATTTAGGTATGTACCGGCTTTAGCAATTATCTACATTGTGTTGATCATTATATTAAGAAACATATTATTGTGTTCTGTTAATTACACGCCTTTTAGTCCCAGTCTCTGCTGTTTTCTTGTCCAATAACTGCATTTGCTTTACATAAATGTAACACTGTGCCTTCGCCTTGGCAGCTGATTAGATGTGAGAATCCTCTCTGTTGCCTGGTAACTTGTTGTCTTGGGTAAAGGGCAAGAAGTGGTAGCGAGCTGAAGGAAACAAATCCATGCGTGTGCTTTAATGGTTTGACTTAAGACACCTGTAAAGAATTTACAGCCGAGTCATCAAACGTGTTGATGTTTGAATTAAGGGATTTGATGATGATGATAATGGTGATGATGATGATGATCCCTTGATTTGTCCCTTTACATCAAGAGTCACCATGACCATAACTGAATGCCTTTAACTTAGGTTTCAGCCACATATATTTTGTTTGATTTAATGTTCATCCTGTTGTACAAATAAAAAACCACAATATTGTCCGCCTGTACTGCAAACCAACATCGTAAAGGTACAACATGTCCTACAAATGTTACTATAAAAACAAACTTCCTTTGGTGGTCAGAAGTCATAAACTCCACCCCATCCTTTTTTGTATACATTTTCACATCTAAGCTCTAATTGAGAACAGCGGTGAATGAACCTCAAGACCTTAACTTTTTCCTGAATAAGGACAATGAAATAGATACTTGAGATTCCCGTCGGGCACTGAAGGACAGACAGCCGTCTTATTATGCTGCCTTGCAGCAAAGATAAATAGATTTTTCAAAAACAAATCTTAATTTTAGGTCAATAACAAGTCTGTTCCTTGAGATGCATGGGATCTGAAATGTACCTTTTATATCTGTTACTTTAAAAAGACAATGGTCTGAGTTCAAGGACAAATAAGTTTATATCCAAACCACTGCTTTAAGAACACCCTCACTGACTCCTTCAACACTCACTTCATGTGTAATTGCAACAGGCAGCAGCAACTGCCTGGAGGTCAGGGAAGTGGACTCAAGTTCTTAACAGAAACTCTAAAGTCACATTCCGTGTGACATTGCAGGTATAACAGTATTTCTAACTGTACAACACAGACAGTTGCTGATTGGTTCTCGGCTCGTACAGATATAATTCATCACAGGGTTTGAGCGTCAAAGGAGACGAAGGGCTAATTCATATTTATCCTGACTGTGTTTCATTCAAGTGACAAGTTCTGGTGGCTGACTGACCCCGTAAACTGGGACAAGAAAATGGAACAAAGTCATCATTCAGTTTATTTTTATGAAAAGAAAAATGTGAAAATGTTTGGCAGCAATGACACGGATGGAGGTCGACTTTGTCAAAGTAAACAAGACTGTATTTGTGGATCTGAACAAAGTTGATGAACGGTATCTTTTTAAGACATTTTGTTTGTTGACGTTTTTTAGTCTCTCATATTTCCATTTAGTAAAGGACTATTTACTTTAGCCATTGTGGATACAAGACAACTTGGACCACAATTCTAAGCAATTATAAACAAAGGTGCTTTCTTGCATTATTAAAACACACTCCAGCGACTGCAGCTCGTGTGTTTGGGTGCGTGCAGTTAGAGAAACACTGACGCCCTGAGGCTGTGGATTTGTAATATAATTACTATGTGAGAGTTTTGACTAAGAGCCTAATTAATTATCTGAGCTTTAATGCATGTTATTAATTTTTTTTTTTTTTAAGGAACTCTGTGCCAGGAAGTGTAATACCCCTAAGCCTTAGATGTTTTTTTTTTCTCACCTTATTTCTTTATGTTTGCTTCAGCTGAAAAACTCAAAGTGAAATTCAAATGTCTTTTGCACTTATACGCAGAAACAACGGCTTTTAAAACCACTGACAATCAAAGTAATTCCACTATATGGTAATTAGGTGAAGAAAAACCCTACATTTTTTACATAAACGTTCTTAAACTTGAGCCTTTATGTAGATAAATGTAATGTTTTTCAATTTGGGATTTCTTTTAATGTGTGCACCTGTTATTTGTTAAACTGAATAGTTTAATTTATTATTTTTTTCCTATTACACAATTTACTGAATACACTGAAAGCAATTTATTTTATTTTGAATAATAACTCCTTAAAGGACTTTAACTTACTACAAGAATGACTGATAAACAGGATGATTCATAATCTAGTCATAGAGTCAAAAGTCTGTGTCCTTGACAGCAGTCCTTCTTTCTCCTATAACCTGTTCTGTCAGGTGTGATAGAGAACTTCCTTCTCAAAGACAAAGGTTGAAGAACAGGAGGAGACGCGGGCGGCTGAGGCTTCAAGAGACTGAAAGCTCTACAGGTGACAGGTGGAAGGAATGGCCTGTCAGGCATGGACACAAATAGCACAGAAAAAGAAGCACACCAGTAAACAAACACACACATTAACACACGTACATGCTTCACACACAGACACGGACCAACACACCTCCTCCTGCTCCTCCTGTGATGCATCTCCATCTGTGAAAACATCTGTTTCCACAGTTTGACAGCATCTCAACACGGCCCCTTTCAGAGCTATGATCCTGTCTGGGCAGAATGGAAGCTGAGGTGTGGAGGTCTAGGTTCCTCTGTCTGTCTGTCTGTCTGTCTGTGTGTGTGTGTGTGTGTGTGTGTGTGTTGGTGGCATCAGCGGATGGTTTTTGCCTGAATGGAAGTGTTTCTTGTTGTGGTTACATAAGCAGTCTCCTGGATGAATTATTCAGACTGTAAAAGAAGTGACTGTGGATTCTGTCACTGTTGCACTTTCACACGTCGACCAAAGACCATAAATGAGGATAAGGTAAAACGACAGCAGCGGAGCAGATTCTGCTGCGGTTGCTGCTGCTGAGGTGAGTTAAGATCATCTGCAGCTGACTTCAGTCAAAGGATGATAGACGTTCTCCTCAGATGTTGAACAAAACATTGCTGCGCTCTGTGATATTCAGTTTGTTATAGTAAAATACTTAGGTTTTACCTATTTTATCGCCCACAGTGCAAGGGTAGTGATACGGAATGACGCCTATGCAAACTAAGGCTTGTGTCAGCAAAATAAAGAAGCCACTGAATACCGTAAAAAAGATCCAATATGGCCGTCACCTTCTATCTACATATCATGTTCAAATGACATAAAAAAGTAAATAAATAGACAGGAGATATCAAGGCTTTCAGAGATGTAAAACATTATGTGTCAGCACTAGGGGACATGCCTAAAAGTCTCATTCATGTTTTCAGTTCAATATCTTTTTGGCAATAACAGTTAACGGCCAAGAAAATCAAAAGTTCTTAGACAAAAAATTCTAGTCAGAACAGGAAAAATTTGGGCTTAAATTGGCAAAAAATTGCTGATCAGAGCCTTTGACTTTAAATATTAGGTCACTAGAAGCCAGAAGTGATGAGCCAAAGTGCATGTTAGTTTCAGTCTGGAGTCTGTGAGATTATAAAAAAGTGACTCATATGAGAGTAATTCCACCAATGAAAATAAACTGCTACGACCAATAAAAGTTTCCAGGTTCCAAGACCAGGTTCTAATTGTCCATAAAAAAGTGTTACTAAAAACTTTCTTTTTGGAACTTAAACATCATTATATACCTTCATACTTGACTGGTTCTTCCCAGTTGGTGTTTCTAAGCTGTTTGTAGGTGAGAATGGTCAATGGTCAACCAAGTGTTGGTATTGCCCATGATTAGCATGTGATTTAAATGCATCAACAGCAAAGTCAAAGTGATGGATGATTCTCAACTCAAGGTTTTGACTGTAAAGGCCTTAAACGACATAACGTTGGCCTGACATAGGGAAGTGCGAGACTAAGCAAAAATATAAAATATATGGCAAGAACACATTATATTTATATAAATATATATGCTGTTAGCCAGGTTTTTGACATTTCTATTAATACTATAGTTCTTATGATGAGGACATCTTATTCTGTACTGATCATCTTTCTGCCATGTCAGCTTTTTCTCTTTTTATTTCTACTGTATATCTACTAGACGCTGACACTGCAAATGTATATTTTTATATGTGGATGTCTATTGATGAAATATAACCTTCTTAATGTGTTGTGAAAAGTTTTATAAAAAAACATTTCAACTATTTATTAATAAGAAAAAAACAATGTTACTAAGAACTTTGATTTCTAAGAAGATACGCTGTAAAATCTACTATTTATTTTCATTATCTGTGTGAAAACTCAATATGAAGTGGATTTTTTATCATCAATATCCCACTCCTCACCCCTCCCAAATACAGCTCTGTTCACAATTTTCATCGACTGAAGGGCAGCTTCAGGCGTCATCATCTCCTGCTTTGCCACTGAAATGGATCATGCCAGGGGATCACAGAGCAAAAACATAATAATAAGAGCAAACAAACAGATAAAAAGTGAATGAGAAGCAACTGGCAAATGCACCGTCACAACCAGAGTAAACAGAGGCACCTCTCTTGCTGCATTCGTGTTGGGTCTCTCGCTCTAGGACACCAAAGTGAAAGCAATCGTCCAGAAAACAGCCCTGGACACAAAACACCTGAGGTAGTGAGGGGAGTGTAATTGAAACATCAGCGTGAAGGAGGAGAGCTGATTCAAGGAGAGGAGAAAACAGAAATGTTTCTGCCACCTGATCAGTCTGAGTCCGACCGCCTGCGCCATATCGACTGGTGCCCAGACCATGTGACCCTTTTCCAGGAACACGTTGCCCAACAGTTGAAAAAGTCTGTGATATTAGGTATTGAATTGCAGCACATCATTGAAGTTCAACGGTTTGAGCGAAACTATGCTATAATTTGACACAACGTGGATCTTCGCAGCAACAAACTCCGATCAGTTCAATAAGTGCAACTTCTCAGGACTTTTTCAAGGGCATCTGATGTTTCCTTATTAATATAAGACTTCAGCTTCAATTTTCCATTACTGCTTCAGGAGAAGTTGATAAGGAATTTAACTTCACCAGCTCCTCTAGCTACAGACCTGAGAACATGCAAAAACGACATCACAAAAAAGGGAACTCAATATGATGTATAGGAGTCACCCTAGAGTTACCCTGCCTTTACCCTCAAAAGGGGAACATAAACAATCTACAACAATGTTAATGATGCAGGTCATTGTTGAATGTATAACCTTTAATGCTTTTACTAGGATATAGATGACTTACATAACCACCATGATATGCATGAGTGTTTATGTGTGTCATCACTAACACTTTCTGGGCCATCATCTAGACAAATGATGTGTTCACACATTTGATACGTGTCACTTAACATACGTGAAACCAGGTTGTACAGCATGTATGTAGGGCAAACCAGGGGCAGGTGTAATACAGCAATATCATTAATGTGCTTTACAGCATATGGGTCGCTAGGCTGTTTATGCAGCTGTTGTATCAGGTACTTGGTGTAACATACCAGGATGCCATACCTAAGAAGTTCATTGGACATAATTAGTCTTAGCATAAAAGAAAAGCATTATTTAGAAACAGCCGTTAAATGTCAACTTTGAATGAGTAGAAATGTATTATCTGGTTTTGTTTCCTTTATGGGGTTAAAACAGAGGGATGATTGAAGAAGGAAAAAATAAAAAATATATATTTTGCAGCCTATGGGCTACAAAGTGTTAGCCAAGCTGAGGACCTAATAAAACCAGTATTCAAATCCCAAAGGGCCAAAAAAGACCACCCAGTAGTTTCTGCAGGATAACTATTTTAATCAGTGAACCAACAGGCCTCAGGCCAAACTACTACATCAGTGAACCAACAGGCCTCAGGCCAAGACAGCCACGGAGGCAACAAGTGGCAGGGGAGAAATCCCTAACTGTCTATTGTTCCCTCCACTGAGCCTAAGTATTAGAAGATGAAAATAGCCTTTAAAAATTTCCAAGGCTGGTTTATTTAAAGAGGCGTAATGGAGGATTTCCTAAAGAAAAGAGAGGCTTTTTACAGAGGAAAACAATGACATTTTAACACATTGACCTGACAGTTTATAGCTTGGTGTAAACTAATCCTTTAAGGCAGAGTTTGAATTTGATGCATCAGTATGAATGCTTGACCAGTTAACAGCAACATGAAGTGTTAATGATTTAAAGGAATATTAAGTGGATTAGGAAATGGGAAACATGTTTATTTTCTACTGTTAGGAAGAATGAAAACAAAAACAGAAAAAAAAGACGTGGACTCACCTCTCACTGACAAGTTCCTCCATCGCCGGCATCTGGCCTGCAGCGCTGACATTCATGTGACCGTAAATGCAGAGACTCCCTGCAAAACAAAAAACAAAAAATAGTTGACATGGGTGAATTTATCAGACATTATGGGTGAAAGCAACAATGTTTTATTTTACATCAAAAACAGCCACATCATTAGCACATGAGAGGATACATTAGCATAAATTATCACGAACTGAATGAGGATTATGGATGTGGGGCACTTGGAAATTTGACATTTGCTGACATTTGACCCAGAATTGAATATCCGCTGCAAATCTGAAGACACTATTCTAGTCATTACGGCTAACGTTTGTATCCTGCAATAAAATTCAAGCACATACATTTTTTTCTAGCATCATTTGAAGCAACCAGCGCCTCATATAAATCCATCCGATATTTATAATAATGCTCAAACAAGCTCTGTGAGGATAGTCACAGGGCTTTAGGCAGCTATTTAAACTCATTTTCAAACAGTTTTTTAGAGGTTAAAACCAGTCATGTCATGGGAAACAGGAAAATTCATAACGATTGAAAATCTCTAGGAATTCAAGGCAAGGACACGTGGTCTATTCACCCACTGTGTTTATTTTCTATTTCTGCCTTAGTGATCTAACATAATCTGACTTGGACAAAATATGTAAACATAAGTAAGTCGCCAGAAAAAATCCAGAAAATCCATTACTTTTCCACTGCTAGCCCTGCTTCTTGTCCTTCCAGCAGAAGTTGTCCAAAGAGCAAAGACAGACCACAGCTGAGCCATTGAGTAAATTTAAATTTTCACGGCCACACAATCATAACACAGAGAGGACGGAAAATGAAAAGGCCGTGAAAGTCAGGGAGGTTGAGAGAACGACCTACAGATTTAACCTTATGAATAACACATTTTAATACAATATCAAAAGTCTAGAGACTGCATTCATCTGTTTGTGGTCGTCGGTTCACAAAGTCCAACAGCAAACTGAATTAAATTACACCCAGTCTATTAATCTTCTTACAGAATATGCCATGGAAATACATCTTCACTCATGTAAACATTGACTTATATCACAGCCTGGCACAATGGCTCATCGTTCAACAGATGGTGCATGTGCTACAGTATGAGCGAAAACAAATGGGGTCAGGAGCATCGCCACCTACTTAATTAGAGTCTGTTTGAAGGAAGATACTGATACAGTAGGAAACATATCATAAACACTATTGGCAAACATACATTATTTGAACATATAACAGACTGCAATCCAGACTGCTCATGTTTAGCTAACCATGCTTGGCATGTTAGGTTAGCTTATTGATTACTTCTCTTTGTATGAATTTTGTTATTTTGCACAAAAAAAAAAAATATTATAGGGCCATGTTCAAAAAAAAGTAATTATTATTATATTATATCATGTTCGAAAAAAAGTAATTATTATTATATTATATAAATGTTATATTATTATTGTACTTTCTAAGTTTGATCTCAAAGACCGCCATAAGGTTTTTACTTTATACTTGATGGAAATGAACTATGAGTGTGCTTGTTTTTTAACCGTAAATATTACCTTAGTAACATTAAGAAAACCCATTAAAAAAAAAAATTTCTTGGCATCACTAACTGCTAATATGGTACTTAGCATCTGTTTTAACCCATGATTTACTAAAATATTACATGCATTAGTTTGAATAAGAATAAAACAAAAAACAAAAAAACAAAAAAACAGCTTACTATAGTCAAGGACCATGTTGACTTTGTAACACAGGATTCACAGTGGAATTATTCAGAGAGAATATTTGCTGTTCTGGGCTGTCTGCGTTCTCAAAACAGTGGCACTCATTACCATAAACCAAGGACGTCCCTTTACATTGACCTCCACATAATACAGCAGAACAAACATGATAAAGATTCTGATAACCACCTTTAAAAAGCGCTGTTATAATTTATTACCTGCTCTGGTTTAAATCGTTTACAGGGTTGTTGTTTTTTTATCAGCATTTTATCAGAGACTATTAGAAGCGGAATAACTGCCTTAAAGATGTGCGGCAGCTAGGGTCCATTCAAGGATGGTTTTATTACAAGTCAAACGTGTGAACATCATGAGAGCAGGTGGCTTTTATGTGCTGTCTCTGGTGGAGTTTGTCATTGTTATATGAAGTACTGAAGCTGCCCCTGCTGAGTTAAATATTCACACATCTCCAGGATCCACTGTGTTATAGACAGTTCTAGATCGGTGTGTCTGTGTGTCTATGGTATACTGAGATCAGCCCAACACAACAAGAAATATACAACATAGTACAATGGCCTTTGCAGTGACAGGTTAGCAGCAGATCTACTGTGTCGATAAAAAAAAATCATCATTGTGACCTAATGAGCAAAGATGACTTTTGTTGCCAACTCTGGCTGTACCATTTTAACTCATCCTGTCAAGAATAAAGCAGATTATGCTCTAATATCCAGCTGATTAAATGCAAAGTCAAGGCTGCACCTTTATCCAATGCACTGCGTAAGAAAATCTTTTCTAATGCAGAGAAAATGAAAATCTTCCCTTTTAATAACCTCTGATAGCAGATGAGGAATAGAAATGAATTAATTCAAAGCCTCAACACATGAGAACAAAGAGCTCATTCCACTCAGGAACACCTTGTGACTCCACAGTCTACAGACTTGTTCTTCTTCATATTTGGTATGAAATAAAGAGAGAAATAAGCCAGTCCCCGTAAAAATAAAGTGATGGGATTGGGAGGTGTTTGAGTTGATAAGAAAATTCTAACATGGAAAAGCAAACAAGTAAGAGTATATAGATATATAACATATATAAAGAGATATCCACCCTCTAAACGACACAAGCATGTTGGAGTCTGTTCATCAATCCCTTGGACTGAAACTGTGACCTTTGGACGAAGCACAGACTCGATTACATGGACTTGCGTCTTCGTACCACCCTTGAGGCCACAATTGAACTATAGCAATGGAAGTTAACATGGTTCATCTCATCATCATTGATTTATTCTTCTTCTTCATAGCCCAATGTCCACAGTACTTTAAAGGGTCAATGCTGATGTCATTCTGTCATTTTTTTTACTATAGAGCACAGAATACTCCTTTATTAGAGCTGGAACGTCTGTTTGATGGAAAACTTCAACACCGAGTTGGAGACTTAAGTATGTACTAACCTGTGTTAATGGAAAAGTATATGAAAATATAAATTAAATATATATATATATATACACATATAGACATATATATATATACACATATAGACATATATATATATACACATATAGACATATATATATATACACATAGTTACACATATAGATTAACACTACAAATATATCTGTTGTATTTACACTCTGTGTAACTTCCATAAAATCAATTAAACTCGACAATGTATTTTTTGCAAGTAGCCCTACAGCAGTTCAGTAGGGATTCCAGGCATCAGCAGTATAGACCAACCACAGGTGACACCACAATACACTGTAAAACTCTCCAGCAGTAGATAAAGCCAGATGATTCTAAAAGCCTGCTGTTTACTGAAGGAAGGCCAAGACAGCAGGGAATATGGGGATAAAGAGGAAGGCACCAGTGTTGGTTTGTGTAAAAGCATTTAAAATAACCTGCCAGGTAAGTAGGTTTTCCTATTTTGCCACATTTATACAAAAACTGTGAGTCTTTATCTGTGTATTCTCTCAATATCTGTGAGTATATCCAGGAAACTGCAGTACAGTAGTATCTACAAATACGCACCACTCCTTCTTTCTATTGGCGTACAATCTAGGTCACCACCTAGGTCATTGCGCTGAGAACTCCTGAATCCAGGACAGATCATTGTATCATAATGCCACTGATTTGCCACCGAGTCTAAATCTCCTTGGCACCGTCTTCAGTTTGTGCTGCGTGCTGCTGACTCTGTCCTACAGTATAACAGACACAGCCGGAGACGTGAGGGGAGTTGAACGCATGACAGGACTAATAGGCCAGACCACTGTGAGGGTTTACTGGAGTCTGTCAAGACTTATACACTCAAAGGAATGGTACAAGGGAAGTGATGACAGGGTAAAACAGTGATGGAGAGACAGAAAAATATAAAATATAAAAAGTTACTGAGGGAAAAATTGAAGATGGAAATTTACTGCAATTTAAAGCAATAACATTTTTAAAAATCTAATCAGTTTACACACACCTGTCACAGCTGATGAGACAACACGCATCTCAACCCAAAGACATACGACAATCATTTGAATGACTGACAGTGTGCTGTATTATCAATGTACTGTATATATACACAGTATAGTAAAGTACATTGTGGTTGCAACACCATATTGACATAGGCCGTGGGAACATGGAAAGGCCTGGAAGGTTCCAGAAAAATCATAAGAGTTCACGGCCAGGGATTTATGGATGTAATAAAAACAAATGGGTCAAATCAAGGGTCTTGAACTTCTTATGAATAGAACACAGTTGTTGTCATGCAATGTCAACATAGCACGACAACACTACATGTCAGAAGTAAGGCTAACGTGGTTCCACTGGAGTGGCCTGGATCTCTGTAGTAATCCAGGAAGCTTGCTGACAGAACATCATTGCCTGCAGACTGTAGCTTATTAAATATTTACTATTAAGCCACCGGCTGCCTCTGAGGTGAGTTGGGGCGATGTGACTCCGTGCCCATGTTTTTGTGTCCTGTAATTTCACCCAGTTCTACGACTCCTGCTTTTCTTAAAAAAATTAAATAAAAAACAGGAATTGTGGTGTTCTAGGTGTGAGACAAATTGCTTGCAGCAGCAATGAAAAGTTTTAAATCAGTATTTAAACTCAACATTTAACCAAGTTACAGTAGTTGGTCAGAAGACTGGTGTGAGAGAGCTCAGAGGAGGCACTGAAGGTGCCATAGCTATAAAACTGCGACTTTAAACGGATTTAAAGTCGCAGTAAACACAATGTAGTCAACGATCGTATCCTGAAGCCAGAGCAGAGATGGAGTTTGGACCATTTAAAACACATGAAAAAAATAAAAATTTACATGAATGAATATTCATATGGCGTCTACAGTGTGGTACCATTAAACACATTAGGGAACTTCAACCTGCAGCAGAGAAGGGCTGGTCGCCTCTCATTATTTCCAACTTAAAAATCACCACTAATAACAATAACATTACAGAAAAGGTCACAGGTGATAATTAGAACTCCAATCTAGAATCAATAGTTCTAATAACAGTTCTCTGGGCAGGAAGATGTTGTTTGTATTAAAGGCTTTTCTTCTAGTGCTGCAAAATGAGGCATATATTTTATTAAAATCATATTGAAAAGCAATATCATAATATTCTTAGGATTTTGCGTCTGACTTAAAGAATCTACCCTGGTAAAAAAAAACAAAAAAAAAACAATCATGTTCATGTGCACAGAGTCATGTGACTGACTGCAGGTGTTTTTGCTGCAGTCCTTTGTCTGAAAAACAACAACAACAACAAAAAAAAAAACACCTCTGGTCAGGAGGGCTTCTGCTTTTTATCATTTGTCCAGCAACTGGTCTATGTTTGATTTGAAGGCTCTGGTTTTTCAACAAACTCTAGATATAACGCATGTTTCATTAGGAACTTAAAGTTCTCTGTGTGGAGCATAAAGAGATTTAATTTCTAAAATTGAAAATAATATGTCATCATTATTGATGACAAATATGTACCTAGGTTGCAGTGGAACAAAATTAGAAGAGTGAAACCTAAAATGTCAAAAGAGTGTCACTTCTCTTCTGCTCTCATATTTATTTTATCTTTATCACTTATTTTTTTCAAACCTTTGCACTTTCAGAACCATTTCCTCAAAATAAAAATCTTTCTTTCTTCCTTATATTTCCGTTCCCATCAGTGTTTCCATTATTTATCGTGACAGGCAACCAAACTGTAAGACAAAGCATCTATTAAAGCTAATGAAACCTGCTGCAGTGTTCACATAAGCAGAAAAAGAAAAGAACTGTTGGGGATAAAATGGAGAGAGAGACCAAACTCTTACAGTTCGTGACATATTATTTAAACACTTTTCAAAGAAGTGTTGATAGAACTAAAGTTATTTGTGACGACTACAAAGTTCAAAAACCGTAAGACTGAAGAATATAAAAAAAACAATCTTTGTGCAAAACAATGCAAATGATTGGTCAAAGTATGAAAAAAGAAATCGAATTATAAATGGAAAATTATTTTGTGTTTGTCTATGTGACAGTGACTGGCAGAAGAATTATAAACTCTTCCCCCAGGTGGCAGCAGGTGGCTATAAAAACAAGATACATCAGCTTTGTGTTCAACTAAACAGGCACATGCTTCACAATAAATAAGTAAATTGTGAGTTAACCTGATAACTGTATCTTATTGTAAATACATTTGGTAACATTGTCGTTTGGAGGAGCACACTGAGGTTTACTAGTGTAAAATATCAGAAAAGGCTAGGAAACACTGATGAATGGCAACATCTAGAAATTTGTCCTGACTAAATATATTTTTTTAAATACCCCCAAGTCATCCCTAAACCCCTCAGTTGGCTGGAATGTTTCTCTAATAAGTGATTAGTCTGTCATTTTCTGGAGTGTCACCCTTGAAAAATCTTTAAATGAAAACCACACTTGTGAAACTGCACTGTAAAAAAGCGATGCTTCAGAGATAGGAGCCCTAAAATGACACATAACTTCTTCTGCTTTCATGCACAGGATCGCAAAGAGCTTAACTCTACTAATTGGGCATTCGAGGCTCAGTGGTTCGCCTCTTCCCCTATAGAACACACTCCTTTAAAATGCAGTGTCTTTGACTGCTCTCTCTCTCTCTCTCTCTCTCTCTCAAATGCTGACACAGCACAAACTACGGAATTCTCTGTTTGATTTCCTCAGATCGTTAGACTCCTGTTAAACTTTATTGCGATTGTCCAACCAAAACCCTCATTACTCATTACTGCTGTTTCTGAGGCAGTAACAGAAAAAGACACGAGGAAAGGCTTGCTCTCCTTTAAGTCCAGGCTCTCAGAGGAGTGTTGCAATTTGCCTACAAACCATGACTGGTACATACAGTATATTGAACAGCAGTTGGCAAATTGGGGCAAATTCGATGCATTTTGGGAATATGAACCTTTTACA
>NC_024321.1:4378517-4382898 GCF_000523025.1 Cynoglossus semilaevis
GTTCTGGAAATGTAAATTTGTCACCATTAGTTCCAATACTAAATAAGATCTTTATTCTTGTCTTTTCATTGACAGTGTCAACTTTTACCTACAGAGAGAAGCAGTGGCGAACCTCTGGTCTTTAAGTGAAAATAGTAAGGATCCTTCACTCCCCAAGTGCCCCTACTTAAATGCTGGTTCCTTTACATATTGAGCACTTCATCTCAGCTGATTACAGCCAACCAGGATTTTTAGCAGCTCGCATTTGCACAATCCAGTTCTCTGTTTATTGAACTCTCAATTCAGAAAGTGGGTGTGAAACCTGTCTGGTTACATGTGTGGAGGATGTTTGTCTGTGCAAAGAAATGCAGAAAGATATCTGGTGAAATGTTAAGGAAACATATTCAAAGGAATGAGGATGGGAATGAACACATCAAGAACAGGGAAGGTGATTGGAACAGACAGTCAGTACTGTGAGTCTGTGTCTCATCATATTATTGATTTCTCACACTAGATGACTGCTGATGGTATTTCATGGGCTCTTGAATGTCAGCATGGCCTTAGTTCAAGGCCCCTGACTGGTCACAGACTCATGAACAAAGACGGACGACATTAAGAAAAACACACCAATGTAGTATAAATGCATATCAGTGTCTATATGAGCATATCCAAAGTTTTATTAACATTTGACACAGCATTTATTTTTCCAAAACAAAAAACAAACAACAAGTTTAACAATTGTCTTTTTTCAAACGTAAGTAGGAAGTTACGTAGGAAGTAGCTTCTCTTATTTTTGGATGCTTTACTTTCACTTCCATGTACACCGAACCGCTTCTTCAGTGTGTGTTTAGATTCATGTTCATACTGGTTCTGTTAGAAGAACTACCTCGAGGCAGGACATAACCTCTAAATCCATCCATCCATCCATCCATTGTCATCCGCTTATCCATTACCAGGTCGCGGGGGCAGCAGTCGCTACCCAATTCACATTGCACCGTACCAACCCCCCTGAACCTTCCTGTGGGTGGTGAGTCCACTGGAAGGTACCAACCACCCTAACTGGGATTCAAACTTGCCCAGGAGGTGAACCCTGGGGTTCCACACCAATGACAGAGACATTGCCTCTGGGCCAAAGTGCCACTAACCTCTAATATATCTAATAAATATATCTAATAAATATTGTTGTATAATTTAATTGGATGAGGAAACAGTTCTCAATACAATTTGAAGGATATGAATCAGTAAGTAAAACTTCAGCATTTGAATATGTAACGTCCATACTCACCAAGTTTGTTTACTGGAGTTATGTTACAACTTTTGCTATTTATTATTCTCTTGAAGTTAAAAATTTGGACTAAAGTCTGTCTCATATTGAAATATCTGACCTGGTAACGCTGCCTGAGCTGCAGCCTGTAGCTACATTTTGTTGATAGAATACTAAGAAAGTCCTAGAAGAAGAAGAAGCTGGCGTCTTTATCATGCCTTTCCTGACAACTAAACCTGGGAATTAGGGTCTAAGTGATACAAAACTGGAACCTTCTGTTGGCAGTTGTGGGTCCAGTCACTGTTGAATACTGATCTTAATTAAACTTATTTGTTCAAAGTTTCAACATCATTGCAGTAAAATGGTCGAGGGTTCAGATTTCAGCAGGTGTACCAGTTCAAGAAACTAATTAAATTGCCAGTTTCAGGAGAGCTGTCATTTGGACAAGACCAGAGCCAATATGCAAAATATAGTGAGAGTGTCATTTTTTTGAGGAAACAAAACAAGTGAAAAATGAGAAGTAGACATGGTTTTAAAAAAAACATTACTAGATACCTTTTTTTATAGTTGGCTTAAACTAAATGTCACAACACTCAATAACTTAAAAGAAATCAAGAGCTGTTCCCACACTCTCAGTGCTCATCACACACTGACCTTTCATTCAGTCTGAGTGTTCTATCTCCCTGCACTTCTCGTCTGTGCACATCTTTGCCACTACTTTCTGAGAGTGTCTCAGTGCAGATGACTGGTCATAAAAAACCCTGCCGACCAGCACTTGCAGGAAAAGTGACTTCTAACCACACCTATGTAGACACACATATAGGAGAGGGACTATAAAGTCTGGAGCTAATCAAACATCCCTCCATTACACACACACACACACACATAAATCCAGCTCTTTTAAATTTGTCATTGTTTAAATGTCAAGCCTAGGCGCCGCTTAAACGTAGTTCGTACCAACCAAAGTTTGTACGAACGAGAGGCAGGAGAGAGATGAGCGAGAGGACAGAGCAGATGGTGAACAAATGTTAGGGAGGCTGATGCTAATTTAGTACAGCAGCTGATTATGCAATAAGTCAGAACCTCCTCAGTCTGAGGAGCAAATAAACACACACACACATACACCTTCCTAAAGATGAACAGCAGTAATTAACAATGATGTCAATCAATGATGTCAGTGAAGACTGAGGGACAGTACACAACGTTTACATGTGACTAAAGTGATGGGAGGCTAATAAAAAAAACAACTCTATCATTAGAGGCAATTATATCAATCAAAATAAAAATGAATTTATATATATACACTACATGGTACCAATGTACTGTGTAGTGTATATGTAAGTTACATTAAATATTTAAAACAGATGTTAATGTATTTTTCATAATCATTTAACAAATATATTTGCAATTTTAGGTATTAAAAGATCAAACTTAACACGCGTCACAGGACATTTACATTTACAACAAGACAAACAAAACATTAATTTATTTTTATATCATTAAAAAATGACTTTTAGAAGAACGCTAAGCTGCATAATAAACTGATATGGAGCTTTTTTAATTTTGTATGAATTTGTAAGAAAAAGATTCTTTCTCATATGGTACTTAACTTGGGTTTCTTTTTCAATTTTCTTAAATAGCATTGTGTAATTAGCCTCATTTGGATAAATGACCTCTTACTCATGTACAAAACTAACGAACCAATGCACTTCATGAGTGTTTCCACCGTAGAGAGTCATTTTGTAATTACTTCCGTTTTAAACAACCAATCAAGCAGCAACAGAAAACACTTTTCTTTTATGTCCTCATCAGAATTCTACTTTATATTTATAAATGATGGACAATTTCACAGCTGTCACAGAGCAGAAATCTAGAATAAATACTGTTTGTTAATAATATAATGAAAGCAACAAACAGAAGAACAAAATGTATGTGTAACTTTCTCATCACCTGTGAGGCTTACAGCCTCAAAATTCTTTTCATCACTTATTCATTTATATTCACTGACATCATGGTTATTACTGGTATCGATCTGTCATGCCCAAATGGCCACTTTCCACTGAGAGGTTGACAAAGGTTATGTCAATATAATTTTGACTTCCCAACAATAACAATAAAGGTTAGCTGTCAGTTCTGCAGATTGTAGGCGGTAATAGTAGCTGGCTCCTTAGCTGCATGTGGCCAATGGGATTAACCTGACTCTGAGGATTCATTTGCAGACAGCAGATTCAATAAGGGGTTTATTAAACCAATGAGACTCCTTGAATCCTGTAAACACAGGGTAAACTCACAGAGTGGAGTGGAACAGTCTGGGAAATGCAGCCAGTGTGCAGGAACAGCTGTTAAACAGATTTTTTTTTTTATTACAAAGTTAAGTTTTTGGAATTTTTTGCCTATTTGGACTACACTATTATACTTAAATTTTATTATGTAGTTACTTGCCATGGTGTAATGAGCCAGCACCAAAAATTTGCCCTGTCTCTAGGGGCACTGCTGAGACCAAATTTTGTTGTGTGCACATGTATTATGACTATATACGCTGATTTTTCTTCAATACATTTTAAATGCAACATAAACGTGATGAAAGAAAGTATTACAATCACACAAAGCTATTTTACACCAAAGACACTGTTTGAATCATTCAAAACAATATATTCAATAATACTTTATGACACCAAGGTTTTTTTTTTATTAGCTTTTTAAGTGGAGTGTGTACATTAAAGATTTCTCAGTCAACACATGCTCCTGCAAACAGTCCCAGTGTGTGTTCAGTAATATTAGTTTGCTCAGTGACTTCATGTGTGCATTGACATTAAGTCAGCGTTTTGCACTAACCCTTTTCCTACGACTGAGTTGTGAGTGTTTGAATCGATGCCTTTTTATTGCAGTGACATAAACCTGTCATTTCAAGTAGCCGTTTCCTGACACAGTGGCATCTTGGCGCCAACAAACCCATGTGACTGCACAGTCCACATCCGTGTGACACAGACATCATCATCATAAACCATCTCCATAAAACAGATGCCTGTTATCTGATAGATAAGACACTTGAGTCCACTGCTGGCTGCAAACATACAATAATAAACACATTCAAAAACAACCTGTGCACCTGTGTTTCCTGCCGGGCACAGTTCACCC
>NC_024321.1:4382945-4391307 GCF_000523025.1 Cynoglossus semilaevis
TCTCTGCAGCTTTATATTCGACAAAATGTTTTCTCAGTGTGTTGTGCAGCGGCGAAGTGTGTGGGAAAGACAGAAAATCAAAAACAATGTCGGAATTCTGCTCCATGCTCCACACTACACCATACCTGCACATCTGCTCTGTTAATACGCACTAATGTGGATTGATGTGACTTTTTATGGCTTTAATCATAAACAGTACTGTATTTAGCAGCTTGTAAACGAGCATTTCCAAGAACTAAAAGTTCACTAAGGAATGAATAAAACTAAAGACAGAATTTTTTTTTTAAATGTAAAACACGAGCCGTATGATAAGCTTATAGGAAGGATTGAAGAAATTGATTTTCAAAGTGGACAGTCAACACAGTGGGGTCTGGACTAAAAATAGGGTTCATTACATCAGCTCATTGCTGGTGCTGGGTTTGGGCTGCAGGCTGACTCATTTTAGTGGATCTGTAATGGGATACTACTCACCGGGCCCCAAATAGAACACGCATGCACACAAAAATCCGACTTTAACTTGAGACTCAGAAGAGACTGGAGCAGGTACGTTCGATGGCAGCCTCATATTCTGATTTGTGGCTGTTTTTTTTACTTATACTGTATGTTTGTTTTGCTTTTTTTTAACTGCTTTCTTGCAGACAGGGAAAGTTTCCATTCACTGACATTTAACCCCAACAACCCAGGATTGTTTATGCCCGCAGAGCTGCCTGGACCGCCTCCTCCTCAGAAAGTGAATTCTTAATCCTGACTTGACCTAAAAGTAAATACCAACCTTGGATGATGTCACACAGTAAAGCTCAACACATATCAGGATTTATTTATTCTTTTTAAGTAAAGTGTTGACACTTTGACAGTTGGGGCTAATCCCAGTCGACATTAGGGTGAAAGCCATAGTACATCCTGGACAGTACATCACAGTGTGACTTATGCAAACAAGGTTTTCAAACACTTTTGCTTTGTATCACTTTTCCATGTCAGTTAAGGCCACTCCTGAATATGTACATAGTTAGAATACAAAATTCCTTACTGGGAATAAATATACAAACTTTGCCCTCAAAGTCCATCTCACCTGTTTGAGACTTGAACCAGTGACCTACTGCTCTATTGTTAAATGTGGCACACATAAATCATATCAAGTTACCGAGTGACTAAATAAAATACTCAATCTGAATTACATCAACTTTGTTTGCTTTCTGAAAAGTATCTTCTATTTTTATGAAACTGTCCCATCACTGATATGACTTTTATGTTCTCCCAGCAGAGCTGCATGATGGCGGGCAGATGTTGTTAGTGTCACTCATACAGTGCACAGAGATAAGAGGGAAGTGTCATCTGCGTGCAGCGCGCTCGTCTTTTCTGGAGAGAAAATCCTCAAACAGGGGGCTCAATGAAAGCTGATTGAAATAAGATATGAACACAGTTCTACATTCTGTGTATCTGGGATTCTGGATGAATGTGTGTAACTTTGATCGCTGTTACATTATAATTATTTATTATCAAATTGAGTTACTTTTTTTAGTGAGTGTCAATTTCTTTACCATCAAACTTGACAGCTCATCAGGATCTGTTACGTTTACGTTCTGAGATGAAGTTTCTCAAGCAGCAGCCATGACAAGACATGCTTGACTGCACTTGAAAAAGGCTAAAATGTTGGCCTGGATTGACTTTTGTGTGAAAGTTTGTCCATTCCTTTTGCATGAAATGCAGTGAAGAAAAATTTCACTTCACTCTGTGCTCGGCCCAGCTCAGTGTGTGAGGCTAATCTGGACGCAGGGCAAAGTTTTCAGCTCTGTTTATAAGCGTCATGTTAAGCAGACATGGCAGGATGAGAAGCAGTGCTTTTAAAAACGTTCACAGCGGGGTCAGAGCTTGTCCATTTTTAGTTTGGGGCGAGGCACTCGAGCACTTAAGTCACTTTTGGGTCTCCTTCACTCTGTGTAATGAATAAATAAAACAGAGCTGCCTGGACTCTCCTTGAAAAAACATTGTTTTGCAATACTACAATGTCAGTGGGACAGAGTATTTGCAAAACTTTGCAGGCTGTGGCCTAGAGGTAAGAGGATTGGGCATCTCACCGACAGACTACAGGTTCAAATGTCTGTGGTTTGTTGAGCAAATAGAAAACACCTGGTGGCTCCTGGATGTGCCCACAGCTGCCTGGAGAATCTGACCATTTCAGCAGTTTAGGAGAGGATAGAGAAAGGATAAGGCAGGTTATCAGTCTCATGTTTTTATACAAATCTCAACCACAGCCGCGGTATTGACAAAAGTCCATCAGCATGTGCTCTTTATGAGACAAGGGTTCTGTCTGGTTGAATCAAAAGCAGAGAGAACTGCTTGAAGTGTATTGTGTTATTGCCCTGCTCCAACACCTGGAGGACATCTACTAAAGCCATCTAGTAAGAAGAGCCACAGACCTGGAAACTAGCACTGAACACCCAGGACACTCTCCACGCTCTCAGAGAAGTGGAGCTACGATTGTGCACCCTCTCAAATCAAACAAACACACTCTGACCCACACGTTATACTGACAGATTCTCTGTATATAGGCTATGACAAACTGTCATGTGCAAATATTTTTTATAATGATTTGTACATTACCACTTTAGATAATAATTTATTCTTTCTTTTATATTTTTGGATGTTGTTGACACAATTCCGCTGCAAAGAATGTTTATTTCTTTTACATTTTACATTACATCAAAAACTACACTGACAAAACGTAGTAATATGATTTTGACTTATTTACTGCAAATGCATTTTTATGAAAATTTACTTTCCAAACAGTTTCACGGCTGTCCTATATATCACCTCATCTCGACGCCTGGCGAGGAGCAGACAGAAAGTTGTACCCACGGACGACCCAAAACACCCCGATGCCACCCACCGCTGCTGGTGCCTGAGTGGAGGCGTCCAGACTCATAAATCAACATGCCACTCATGGGTTTCAACACCCGGGGCACAATAAACTTTAATTTTCGGAGAGGAAATGGCTTCGCAGAATCAAAGCAACAACAGATGTTTACTCCTTGCAGTCCCTCATTAATCATACTGCCCATATCAAAAAAAAAAGACACACTCATCCTGCTGTTTATCACCAAAGAGGCCATTCGTTCTCATCTCTCGCTGATAAAAGTGGAGGATTAACTCATCAGAAAGTTTTCTTAGATATTTCATACAACAATACATTCTCCCAGGGAAATGTGCGATTATGGAACCATGTTGTTCATCTTAAATATAAACCCACCCACAAGGCACCCTGGGATACAGACTGGACCCTGTGCTGGACCACAAGCTGCTACAGCTGGGTAGAGAAAAATACATTCCTACTTTCAAAACCAAAAATTAGGCAGAAGCATTTTTTTTTCAACAATGCCTGAATCTGTAACCCATCTACATCAATCTGGCTGGAATGTTCAGAATTTCAAAATGAAAGATTCTGCCTCTGTGGTGATTTCTTGGAATAAAAATCTGTTAAAATGTATTATTCTATTGCCAAATTCCTGGAACAAGTGGATTCATCATTCGTAGTTTCTTTCCTGAGTATTTTTTTTAGTGTGTAGTTTCTCTCTCTAGCCGTCATTAAAAACTGGGTCTGAGCCAAAGTTCATCCAGAGTCCATAAAACCCTTAAATTGAAGTTGTGTTTTTCCTGCTCTTCTTCCTGTGGTTTCATCGGTGCCATCTCAGGCCCGTGTTACTGACGGTCTAGACGCTGCTGCCAGGATAAACTGATGTGTTCTCACCAACCTCACGACCTTAGGTAAACACTCAGGCAGTTAGGAGACGGGGCATTGGTGGACTGATGTTCGAGTGTCAGAGCCAGGAATGTCCCTCCCCCACCTCAACCCCCATCATGTCTCTGTTTCCGCCGGTGCAGAGGCACTAGCTCTTACTCTGTCTGCCCTTGGACAAATTTCCAAGTGTGATCAGGGAGTGTGTTGTGGGTGGACAATGTCTTCTCACATGAGATGGAAGTCCAGAAAGTGCATCCAAGCACATGGACGTCCCTTCCAGGCAAAGTGCACTGCTGCTTCCTTTAAGTAGGACGCCATTTTTTTCTCTCCTTTTATCTGTTGTGTCTCCTATCAGCTGCTGTAACCTTTCTCTGTTACCATCTCCCTTGTCTGTTGTTATATTAATTCATTTCTGTTCATTTAAAAACATATACTTTCTCTCCATTTCCTTCTTTTCATTTGTCTCCCTGAAGAAGGTTGTGTGTGAGTTGAGCATAGAACAAAAAGTTCACTGTGTGACACTATTTGTGATAAAGCTGCACCTACTGGGCGTTGGCAGGTAGATAACTACTGTAGAAACACGTCCAAATAAGTTGAAGTATGCAAGACCACTCCTAGACATTTTGAAAATATTTTACAACTAAGAGAGGCAGCTGTTGTTTTACAGTTGTAACATCTGACCAATTCTGCATTATTAAAGACCTGAATGCTCCGCAGCCTGTTTGCACCTCTGTCTAATGCCTCCTTTTTCAGGACACTGTAGATAAAAGAAATGTACAACAGAAAGCTAAAGCTACATGTTCCAAATAACACAAAAGGACATCATTCTCAGGAATTGCACATGTTCATGAAAAACAAAGCAATAAATTCTGAATAGGCATATATTTGTTGGCAATAAACTCTAATTTTGTTTAAATAAAACTGCTTCCTCCAATAATAAAACATTGTTTTGAGAATTTACCAGGAAACAATTACTACACCAAACAAACATTACAACTGGGTAATTTACATAGTAACACTAAAACCTGCATTAAGGAGAGTCAATAGAGAACTATGCACAACGCCTATTTATGGTGTCACGTGACAGAAGACGTGCGGCTCAAACTTTGAATTAAACCAGTAATGACAAGTAAGTAACTACAAGTATGCAGTTTAAAAATTGTAGCAAATAATGATGTTAGATTAATACTAACTAAAGTTTTTATTATTTTTTTTTATTTGGATTGAACTAATCATCCCAAAAGTATAACAAATGTTCTTGAAGGTAAACAGTATTCCTAAAGTCTTGGTTCCACATATTTGCTGACTATAACTACATTGACTAAACCAACCAAACAAAACGTTAACAATCCACTAGGGCCTCTCCATTAATTACTTGGAACGCATTTAAAAATGACATTTCCTGTTGTGGGAGTCATGTTCAAATATAACCCAGCTCAGTGATTTCTGGGCCCTCAGGGACCAGATCCTCAAAGTAAAACTTCAAAGCTTCTGTTGAAAGTTGGGTTTTGCAGCCGAAATGGTTATGTTTATATGTGGAAATAAAACAAGAAAATGCCTTGAATAAAATATACCAAGAAGTCACAGATGAATAATTAAATTAGACTCTCTCTGTGATAACAATCACAGATTGTCTGCTAACTGCCTCCTCACTGACTCAGGAAAGCAAATATTTGGTGAGCGCTTCTGTCCAGTGGAACAGACACAGGAGCAGGGGGGTTTGATGCCCGGTGGGTCTCTGCGACTGCTAGTCTGTAATGTCTCCAAGTTCAACGTGTGGCTAAAATTACACAAAGTTTTATTTGAAAATCACAGGCTTCTTGAGGAGTCATAACTGGCCTTCACTGCAGTCAGTCAAATGAGGTGTTGCTACTGTACAATTACTGGCAATATTGTGATTTTGATTTATGTGATGATAAAAAAACATGCAATTACCTTTGAGGAGGATTTTTTTTACCTATATACCTATATACCTATATTTTTCAGTTATTTAAAATTATTTATTTATTGTGTATTTTCAAAATATTTTTTAAATAAACACAAAAAAGCAACTTTTACATTTACATACATTTACAACAAAAAATTAATTGCGCTATTTTCGTTGGCACTTTTTTTATATTGTTTTATTCTTTATGTAAAAGTTATAAAAATAACTGCACAAAAAATATAATAGCAAATAAGAATCCAGCCTGGAACTTTCTCCAGAGAACAATAATGCAGCACATTGACTGAGATGTACAGACTGTCGCAGATATGTTATAAACAAATACTGCACATCACGGGGCTAACATTTGCACTAACTCTTACCTTAAGGTATAAAATGTGCCGTTCATAATGATAACCATCCATCACTTTCATTTACATTTTTCTTCTCTAATTATCTCAAAATTCCATCAGAAACCCTGCTTCGGTGCAGTCCTGAAACCCACCTGAGAATGTTAGTTAATTGTCTGGCTGAGTGATAACAGGCTTTATTTAACACACATCTTTATGGAAATTGGGTTTTCATTCCTTGGAAAGATTAAGAAGAAAAAGACTGAAAGAGAGATTATCACGCCTTCTTGCAAACACATGAATCATGCAGCAGGTTCTGTTCAGAGAACACGTGGAACCAGCTGAGAGAATCAGCAGCAGCAGGATCTCCACAGTGTCACCTTGTCACAGCCACTTATCACCAGCTGACCAGCTGCTGCTTTAACAGAAGACCAGTTAATAAAGGCACTGATGTGGAGACGCTGATAAACAAGCTGTCCAAGGCAAGACACTCTCTCAAACACAGACACATACTGTACATTCAAACAATATTAGCAGACATTGTGTTTTGTGGCCAGCTGTATATCAATATAAAAAAGATGTGCTCACATATGTCATCATTCCATCACACTGATATCCAGGTAGGCACCTCTCACCAGCATATGAACTGTTTAAACTGTAGATGGATGAACGGATGAACGGATGGATAGATAGATAAATAGATAGATGTTGAGTCTTTACAGATTCTGATAAGACTAGGACTAGATGCAAAAGAAAAAGCCCAAAGGAAACATCAAACTTTTGCACAAAGCTTTCTGACAGTGACAGTGACAAAAATAAAGCTGATCATTTTACTTCAATAGTTTCGCTTGCTGTAGTTTCAGAACGGTTCAAAAGAAGGTGTTATCTGTCGCAGTTCAACAGACATTACACTTCAACCACAATAATACCAAGAAGAAAATGGCATTTAACTTTACAGTGTCACAGTAACACTAGTCGCAAAGTTCAGTAAGAAGCAAGAAAAGACTCAGCTACAGTTGTTGCCAGACACGGAGGTATGAATATGTTTAATTATAAATATATAAACTTGGTTACATGGTGGGGTTTTTATTTTCTACTCCTCCTGATTCCGCCTGATTGTTGCCCAGATCTGCCCCGGTTCAATACGTCGGTGTTAACAAAACCAAGAAAACTTGAGTTTCACACACTGGTTCCCATCTCCGGCAGAGACGACCATTTTCTCATAACTCCAGCATCATTTCTCATCCTCATATTTGGATCGGAACCACACTCCTCTACTGCTTAGTCATCCAACTGAGCTGGTGAGACTTTTATGAAAAATAAACAACACCGAGCTCAGTGCTTGACTCTTGGCCTCCTCCAAGAGTCTGGCTAAACATTAGTGTCCAGTATAGTCTAAGAATGTCTGCAAAGAAGTGCTGCAAATCTGTAGCTTTACCAGGGCAGTGTTTTAATATCACCACATCCCCCGAGCCTGTGTATAGTCTCATCTTAGATGAAAGTTGAATCCACAGGTCTTAAAAAATGGATAAGAATCATAATGGAAAATATGTCATAACCTTTCTTGTGTTAGAAAAAAAAATTACTCTTTTATAATGACATGGTATAAAAATTAAATCTTTTTATTACTTTAAGTCAAGGGTCTCTAACCTTCAAAAAGAGAAGCATTTTTTATCATTTTACATTGAAATAAAACTCATTAAGTGCTGTTCAAAGATTAAAAGTTTTAAATATTGTGGTCTTTTTAAAGAGTTATATAGAATTATACCTGTTGTTTTATCCATTATATCGAAGGAAAACCACGAGAGCTCAGGGCTGCTGCTGGAAAATTCACACCTGATCTTAGCTTGAAGAAAACAGTGACACTATGTTGTTTTGTGAGCAACGAGCTGAAAATTAAGTGAGGTAAAAACACGGCTTGGCAGTGACAGATGTGTCTGTGTCTGTAGACATGGCAGAATCCAAAGTATCATGGCTAATTGTATCAAATGTATCACTTATCATTGTGTTTGGAGTCAATACAAAGAGGCAGAAGAGCCACAGGTTGCAGACCCCTGCCTCAAGCCAAGACTGTTGGTTGCTGGTGTTCACAGTAACAAGTAACTGTTTTAATTAATGTGTGTATACACACAGTGTACTGTAACTTGTGTGTGTGACAGAGGGAGTGAGTGCATGGACTGCAGGTGGACCACCTTCTAAACAATGCCGACTCACTCGTCAGCCTCTTTGAAGTGAGCTTTCATGTAGCACAGCTGAAACTGTTGGACTGCACTGATATTTCACTTCGGCAGAAAACACACACACGCAAACATGAGGTCCAAATGCTCTCACACACACACACACAGTCACAAA
>NC_024321.1:4391348-4432613 GCF_000523025.1 Cynoglossus semilaevis
AGTACTTTACATGTATCATCTCAGTTTCCTCCCATGTTTCCAATTTCCACCCCTTCTTTTTCGAGGTCTAATATAAAAAAAAAACTTTACTGCAGTTCTATCACTGTTAGAATTACTGTCCTCTGATTTAATTTGAGTATGAGAAGAAATGTTACATCGTTCATCTTTTTTTGGTTGTTGTCAATTCTCACGATTCTTGATAAAATTGAATTTCAGAATTTGTCTACTCGAATTATTTTTCAGTCTTTACTTTAAGCATTTCAAAGCTTAAAGATTCAAATCTGTAAATCCAGGGGCCAACGCATTAACCAAATGGAGGAAATGTAAATGTTGATGTAAATAGGCAGCAGTCTGGAGACTGCAGCAGTATGTAAATGTGTGCCTGCAGAATGAAATCAGACAAAGCACTTTTATTGTCCAACTTAGGGCGATACCTAAATCAGGAATATTAAAAACATAGATAACTGATAGCTCCAGAGATAGGCTGGAGCATAAAACTGTTCCTTCTTTCCTGGGAGTTGTTTTTTTTTTTTTTTTTACAGAATGATGTAACCTAATATTAGTAACTGGTAAATTTACCATATTTTACATCTGAGAGCAAATTCTTCAAATGTAGCAGTGACTCCTGTGACCCACCTGCAGGTGCTGAACTATTTTAAAACCTGTTCCCTCTTCAGGACCCAGCACCTCATGCGGATCAGCACTGTATTTGATTGGGTTCCTCCCCAAGCTCTACTCTCTCTTTTTAGCTGAAGTATTTTTCCTTAAATTGTGATTTAAGGACAAAAGGAAATTGTAACCAATCCCAGTGGTTTCATAGTATTTTTCTTTTTTAGGTCCTAGCTATGAAGGCCAATATAATTATTTCAAGAATGAAAATGCACTTCATTCAAAAAGGCTCAAACACTTCACTTTAGCGTTGAACATTGTTGGAACAAAACACAAGCACAGTGAAGAGCCATGAAGTGTAGCCCCGTAGTCCAGCTTGAAAAAAGTAAAGAGTGATTTTTACAGAAGGTGAAGGCAGACTCCAGCAGCCTGCAGACTGAATGTATAAATAATAAAGAGCTGCATTTAATTCATTTAATTTAATTTAATTTAATGCATTTTGGAACCTCTGCTGATGCTCCTATTTTGGAGTGACTTAGAAACAAGAAGTACAGGCAGAACTAGCCGAGAATTAGATCTCTGTACGAGTCATGTACAGAAATTTCTTTATCTAAAATATAAGTAGAATTTTTAAGTAATGTTGTTATAATCAGCAGTTTCTTCACCTTTTTTTTGACAACTTAGGATTTTAGAATCACTAAAACAAGTTCTTGTTTATATATTCATGTAAAAGCAGCAGGAAGCAGAAAAGAAAAAAACACTTTACAGTGTCACACCATCTTCCAATTAAACACCAGCTTGTGTTTATTAACAATCATGTCAAATTTCAACCCTGTCATCACATTGTGAAGAAATGTGATGATGCAGTTTATTAAACAAATGTGCACTAAAATAAAAGTTGGCCTGAAGTGACCTCAAAGGAAGGCCCTTGGTCCTGGCATAGCTACTTCCTAAAAAAAAAGCATGACCTGCGATTGCTGTAGTCGACAATGTGTTTTGGCCAAAACCAGGTGCCTTTTCATTTGGTACCTCTCCTGTTTGGTTTCTGTCACTGGAGGAAATTAAATCGCCAGGTGTCAAAAAAAATAATAGAATTTGAATGCAGACTTCAAAGTGAAACATTTTATTTTTGATAAAAATTAAATTAAACTTTTCAAAGTAGAATATATATTTTAATAAAATCACCATACAAATCACTTTTGAAGTAATAAACAAATGATACCATCGCTTAAATCTTTTTGTTGTTGTTGTTTTGTTTTGGGGTTTTTTCAGTTATGATTACATGTATTGTTTGAGGTTGATTGTGCTGCACAAGACAAACACTGTTTTGGAACGTTTTATTTCTTCTGACTGTTGTGCTAAAGCTTTTCATTTAGATTATTTTTTCAGAAGTTTTAGGTATTAAAGGTTTTAGGATTTTCAAAATCATGGGGTGAGTTTTTCTCTGTAACATCCTGAATATTGGTTTGGATCTGGTTATTTGTTTGTTTCCCTAATATTACTCTTCTGTATTTAGGTAAAAAGAAAAAATCAACAGCCTAAAATTACATTTTTCCATTACTGTTGCAGCAGCAGTGCAAACCTCAGTCCAAACTATGAACCAATCTACAGCTGCAGTTCTACTACATTCTGACACTGTCATAAAAAAATATATTGTTTGTCTTTTGTTTGTTTGTTTGTTTTTTTATTATTATTTTCAAGCTGAATGGAAATGAATGGAATTATCTTTTCTGCCATCTGGGCTGAAATACCAAAAAACAGACACACTTTCATTCGCTATCAACTGCCCGCCCCATCTCTCTGCTGTCTCCCTCGTCTCTCCATCTCTAACTGCTGTTGCCTCCTTTGTAGCCTTTTCTGTTTTAAGCCAGCTGGTTCACAGTGGCCGTTTATTATCCACCAGCATTATGATCCTTTTATAGCTAAAATTAAAAGGTCATCATCAAGCCCCAGATGACGAACGGCAGGTGCCGTTCACATTGCAGGCTGAGCCGGATAGTTACAGAATGTAAGGAAGAAAAGCTGTCATTGTTGAAGGCAAACTCTGATCACGACTCATTCATTCAGCTTTCTCCAAAACAAAAGCTAACCAATCAGGTATATTTACCTTCTCACGTAAGATGGCCACTAAAGACAATGATGTAATTACCACAGACTCAAGACCTTCAGGGGGGCGCTATAGCAGATCATCTGCCTCCACCTAACTCTACCCGCAGCCTCTTCTGCTTTCACACTAACTTTCTCCAAGTCTTCCTTTACAACTTCAGCAAACTTCCTCAGAGGTCTTCCCCTTCTCCTCCTTGGAGAAGAATTAAAATCCTACTACATAATCACCATCATTCCTCAGTACACGTCCAAACCATCGACCTCGACCTCGCCTTTCTAACTTTATCTCCAAACTGCTTCACCTTAACTGTCCGTCTGATCTAATCCTGTCCATTCTGGTACATACATCATAGCAGGTCTCACTACAGTCTTATAAACCTTCCCTTTCAACTCCCAGTCTCCTGCTGTTCTTCTGTCACAGATCAACTCCTTTGCATCAGATGTCTGTTTCATGCCCAACAACAACTAAGAGTGGGAAATCCTCATTAGAAATACATTGGTATCAGTTTACTGTGTCTGCTAATGTTGGCTGTTAATTCCCAGAGCTCTCATGTCCTCGGAAAGGGATTTTATTTGTTTCCCTGAGCCTTTTACTAATTTAACCATCGTTGTCTTGAAAGGCGCTCTGCTCCTTCCTCACTCAGCCTCCTGAGAAGACACTGACTGATTTTAGCCTCTCCCTGTTTATCTGAAGTGGCGTTCAGAGGCAGCTCTGACAGCGGGTCAAGAACTGGAGCTAATTACCTCCATTCAGTGGTTGTGATGTGCAGACGGCTTTTCAACAGATTGGAGAGATTTCCACCGTGTTCCCATTCTGCTACTGATACATTCCCAAACATGTCTCCTGCTGTGACATTGCATTGTTTTGTTAGGATAATTTTTTTGTGTGTGTTTGTGTTTCTTCATGCCTATGTATGTTTAGTAAAATGATCGGTCAAGACAATTTTCAGATAATCAATGACACTATGGTGTCTGTAAAGTTAAAAAAACATATATAATCAATTCTTTATTGGAGCCACATGGTGAGAGTGGTTAGCACTTGTGCCTCACGGAAAGAGGATCATGATTACGGAAATGTTACAGTACTGGTCATATGTCCCATGAGTGTTGAATAAATTGTCAGGTAGTAGTTTTTTTTTTTTTGTCCACAAATACACATTGTCTCATTTACTAGCAGCATTTGTTGACATTTATATGGAATGTAACGTTGACATTTTTAAAACAAATTAAATGGCAAATGACGAATAAATTACAATTTTGCTATTGGTTCAGTCCTAGTTGCTGGATTCTACTGACAGTCTGTGTCTGTCTCTATTGAAGAAAATTAAAACACTGCACACACCAGAGAGTTGACATTTATAATCTGAAATGTAATAACACACCTATAACTTCTTTGGGGGGGGGACTGCCAAAGTCAATTGTCTGTCCCTTCATATATTACATTTACACACGGCTGATGTTGCAACTTCTCAAAACCATGTTTAAGGCACGCATTTTCAAGTTCATGATTAATTAACACAATAGAGTTAATCAGTGGAAATGAATGAATGAAACATAATGATATTTGATTCTGTCATAAATGTGATGTGAATTACCCAACGGTTAATTTTAGTTTTATTGCATTTTGAGGAAGTTTTGCAGCTTTGTAAGAGGAACTGAGTCAGATAAGAAGTGTCGTTTTGGCTCTGGCCTCAGTTAGCCTCTTGTTCTCAGATGATGAGCAGTTTGTTGGTTTTACTGGCGTGTGAAGCCGGTATAGCTGCCTCACACTTTCTCACGCAAACTTGCATTTGAGTAACAAATCTGGTGTCAAATGAGTTAATAAGAATTTGGTTGTTACTATCTCAAAGTACATGTTAGAAAGTTTAGTGTGCCAAGTACATTTGTAAATGGGAGTGTGAGAGGACATAAATGAGTCTGACGAGGGAGAGAAATTCTCTTATATTGGGTGTGTCTGCATCGAAAGCTCTGATAGGACGACAGCAGCCGTCATTTAGCACTAGCTCCAGGCTAAAAACCCATTAACAGAAACACTTTTGCTTCTAATTACTAATAATTCATAAGCATAATTAATCACTACTAAAAACAAAACCTTGTTTGTTCTCTGCTTTCTTTCCATAAACAGTTGCAATTTAAATAACTTTTTTTGAAACCCAACCTAACAAAGCAAGGTCCCAGAGTTCACTGAAACTCAATAAATGCTTTAGAATCACATGAATAAATAAAGAAATTAAAAACAAATTGAAAGCAGTAGAGACATCACTGAGAAGTCAACAGTGAAAAGTTAACTTTAAAAAAAGAATCTGCAGCCTTAGTGAGTAGACAGTTTATGTAAGGGCATACAGGCACCAACTACCAAGAACAAATTAAGCCACATCTCCAACCTTCAATAAAACAATAATATATTTGTTGCCAAACTCGATTCAAACACAACTTCCACAATTAACCAAAACATATGGCCAGACTCTGGGACAAACGTTGGCCCCAAAACAGGACAAGTTGAGCTTAAGAGTCTGAAAAATAATACTGTCTGTCCACTGGAATGTAGTCTTGGCATTAATAAATATTTTAATAAAAAATGGAAATAAGCAATTTACCCACTACTTTTTGTTACTCTCGCAGCCCACACACTGTGTGAACACTACACAAGGAAAGGGATAATACACACACTTTCTCCTGCTCAAACAAAGAAAATTAACACAACGGCAAGGTGCATAACAAAATGGAAATAATGACAACTCACTTAATCCTTGAATGTGAGAGTGAATCTGAATAATAAAACACTGCAGACATGTTCCAATGGGAAAGGACGAAAGCTACTTTCCACATGAAAAACAAAATAAAATATTGCAAATTAACCAATGGAATTTCTTCTCAATGTATGATAAAGATATGCTGCCTATACTCAATGCAAAAGTCCAGTCAGCATTGAATAGTTTCACAGGCAAGATTAACATAAAGTTGCAGAGGGTTTACCAATACCAGTATACACTTTACCAATAGCAAAATGTATATTATTAATGTGTACAGGGACATTTTAAAACTGAGTGCAGAAGACATCAAAACATGATCGAGATAACTAACTTGTTGAAAAAGAATGTACTACTTATCTTACCACTAGGGGGCAGACTCCAGTACAGTGTTATAGACTGTACTGAGGGATGCTAAATGCACAAATCCAAACACCAGATTGAAAAACTGGGAATCTAACCGGCAAACTAGTTTTTCCCTTGACCATTAGAATTTGACAATATATATTGGTATACCTTGTAGCGATTAATATATTTTATATTATAAAACTAGTGTTACTTAGTGTGAGTGGTGTCCAGCCTGTTACTGTCAGCACAGTACGTCCCGACTGCTCCTGTTTGTACCATGTGCCTCAGTGCCCATATGTAGCCACAGTCATCAATATCACATCCCTGACATGTGGCTTATTGACAGTTCTATACAAACATAACGTGTTCTCTGGTTCTAAATATAGTCCATACTACAAAGGACATGTGATTGCAAAAGCTACATAACATAGTATACAGCTCAGTGATCATGATGAAGTACATTAAAAAAAACAAAAAACACCAGTTCAAAGACAGAACGCATTAGTCATCAGACGCCCCCGACTTTGGAATCACACTGTTTTGTTGTGCTGAACTGAGGCTTTGAAAGAAAACTACTCCCTGGCAGTGAAGTTCCTGCGGCCCAATAAAGTGCTGCCTGTGCAGTGGGGAGTCGAAGTAAACAAGAGAGATGAGCAGCTCTTAAACCAAAGAGAGCATTTATCTTTTTTTGTCTCTCAGAAAAAGTAAGAACACACACCTCTTAGACCACCACCTGCAACAGGTGGGCCGACGGCGTACAGACGGAAATGCAGCTGTGTGGTATTTATGGATCTATGGGTGAAACTCAGCTCTGATCATAGATGGTACATAAGAAAGGAACAACACTATCCAGTTGCAAATGTGAAGTAAGTCTGGAAGTATGTTGAAAGGAAATCTTTTGGAGGCTAATATATACAGGTCTCCAGTTTCCTGTTACATACGTAGGTCAATGAAAATGTTCTTTAGAGTCTTTTTTTTAATCAAACAGCTTCAATATTCTAACTGTCCAATGCATCTACTCCCATAGACAAGCAGATTAATAAACAAATAAGACCAATGCCAGGAATCCACCTTAGGATGAAACAGCATGGAGAAAGTGACATAATGTCCTCCCTGTCACCTCCTCCGGCTCCTCCCAGGGACTCCCGAGGCAATCAAAGTCCAAACAAGATTAATGGTCTCTCCCAGTGATCTCTGCTTCTCCCCCTGGAGTCTCCTCCAGTGTGACAAATTTGATAGAATGTCAAAATTAATGACAAATTTCTTATTAAAGATGCCATTAGCCTTTTCTTTTTGGGTTCCAAAGGCCTCATGCATGATTGTCCTCTAAACCCAAAAACTAGTTTTAAAAACATTTTAAACTATCAACTTAACACGATGGCTGGTTATAAACATGTTGTCTTATAGGGATAGATGTAAACAGAAAAAAATATAACTTGACATTCAAAGCTAGTGGGGGAAAGACTTATTCTGCCACCCTGAAGGTCAGCTAGTCACGTGTCCATTCCTACGGCAAAAATGCAGTTAAAATAAAGAGACTGTGGAAACAGATTTTGCACAATCCTTAAGTATATTAAACTACTGTATGTTGATAATTTTGGACAGTCCCTGGTGCCTTGGATTAGACATAACACACAACAAAGCTTCATGCTGTAGGTCAATATGAAGACAACAACTGCAATATGTGCTACTGGATGAGTGTATCTCAGCGTAGGAGAGTGGGCGGAGAAATCCACATCCTCAACTTGACTCAGGAAACAAGAGCTGCTGCTGATGATGATAATGATAATGATCAGCTACTTCACTGCATCTCATCCTAAACACTCCTAAACATCCTCCTATCGTCACGCTCCTTCTGTACATGCTCTAAGTGTAGATATTAGGACGTGGATGTTGCAAAAGCAAAAAAAAAAGCTTAATTGGATTAAACATATTTGATTCTCTTCTCTTCTTTTTAAAGGAGAAGGAAGGGATTTGTTTGGAGCAGGCCCGACGCCCACACTTGTGCACAACTTGTGATTTGCATTCGACTGTAAAACAGCAACTAGAGCTCGCTGGCTGCGCTCCAGGCTTCCAATCTCACATGGTCATTCAACTGCAGGCTCTCCAGGGTGAGCAGGAGTGGCTGTGTGTGTGTGTGTGTGTGTGTGTGTTGGACAGACACCGCTGTGAGCCTCTGATCTTCATATCATTCCGTGTGTGTGCGCACGCACACTCTCCCTGCACTTTTCATCAACACATGTTCACTAACGCCATGTCAGATCCATAAATGTTGCAACGTTAATGCACTGCAACAGGATTCAGTTGCAAATAAATACAGTTTAAATGAATGGAAAAAGACGCCAGGGAGCAAAATGGAAATGTGTATAAAAAATGTATGCGTGAGTGACAGGATATTTATGCAGAGAGACAATCACAGGGTACAGTGATAATCCAATACGCCACCATGCAGACAACATCACAAATGGATTCGCTTATGTGTAGTCATCTACAGGATCCATTTCCTATGCAAAGCATACCACAAGTCACTCTGTGAGAGCAGGGACCACCAGCCTTTTATACATTAAAATAAAATCACTTCAAGCAGCATGCTTCTTCTTGCCACCGAGCATAATCCCGCACACATGACTTGGCAGAGGTTTTTATGATAAATACCCCTTTATGACGCAAACCTCCAGCAATTCTACATGCTGGCTCTGGGACTGGCATTAAGAGGGCACACGTGGTGGCCTCACCCTGAGGCTGGAGTATGGACTATGATGAGATCAAACCCTCAACCTTGTCTTGGAAGATAACACTCCTCCATCCCTCATCCACAGTACACTCAAGATAAGAAAAAAAAAAGAAAAAGATAATGCCTACACATGGCAAAACTAAAAATAAAAACTATTTTAAAAAAAATTAAAATCACCCTCCATTTCGAAGGAATAGGAGCGGTATTCCACTTTTCATATTGCAGTAAGCGCAGTATCATCACAGTCATTCTAGAGGATCGCCTGCAGAGTGTCTGAACACATGGAAAATCCCCATTAAGAGCGGATCAATGAGAAGCATAGATTTCAACACATAGAGGTTGAATGATATTTTTTGAAACATTCAATTGAAAAAAAAATCATTACAATTACAAATAAAATATACAATTTAAATGAGATCGAATTTAAGTTCAAAGATCTAAAATAACAACTGTACGATTGGCATAAATTCAGTCTAGGCGTCTAAATAAAAAATACATCTGAGATCCAGCAGGTTACTGCAGACACACAACTTACAGACATTCCATCACATCAAAACACAAATTACTTGTGAATCCCCGGACCACGCTGCACAGAGATTTCTTCTCATTTTAGTGATTCATTTTCTCATCAGTTCAATCAGGTGATGCAATTTGGTACAGCAGTTGTCAAATTATTTCACACCCAGTACACACTCACACACTGTTGATCTCTGTGGCTTTTACCCAGCCTCCCGCTCTCACCTCTTATGTCAGCTGCAAACGCAGGGTTTTACCCTGGACACGACTCTAATCCATCATATAGTCAACGTACTGTGAAAAAGAATCCTTCACACTCACACACCTGTATGTTGAATAGTTTTTCACCAACCTGAACCCTTTTTTACAAACGTTTGGACCGTGACCTGATTTACCTGCAGTTATAAACTGCTTTTTTAATATGAATTATAACAAATTGTCTACTTATACTACTGTGTCAGTGTCTCTTTGCAAACATATTCTTCAAATGGTCGAATAAGTAGAACAATATTAAAACAGTAAATTGACTCGTTTTTTTCTTGACTTAAATTGTAACTATCAACGTCATGATTCTTAATAAGGAATCATATTAAGTGTATTTATTTCAACACGTGAGCCACAAAGATGAAATTAAAAAAAAAAGAAAATTACATTTTCTAAGAATTGTTCTTTGCTCCGTTTATTTAACACAAATAAAATTATCTCTAAAAATGAACCGTTCAACTCAAAGAATCTACTTTTGAAATCCCTGCCATCGTTTCCATTCATTTTGACGAACTGAAATGCACGTGTGAAAACCAGAGACTCCAAATCACACATCCCTTCCTTCGTTTATCATATAGATAATTTCCACACACCAAAATAAAGCGACACACTAACACTAAAAGTGATGAACCGAAAGGACAGGAGTGAGGAGAACTCACCATCTCTCTGTTGAAACGCCGGCTGCTTCTGCCACTGCCGCTGAACGCATGTCACGACACTAAATCCTCCATGAGCCAAAACGAAAAAGGTTTCTTATAATATGTATTGCTCCGAACTGAGCGCGACACTTGTCACACTAACGAAACTGAAATGCAAAGTAGAGAGAGAAAACGACAGTAACTGCGGCGGCTGGAGGTGAACTGTGGCCGGAAAGAAACAGCAGAGCGACGCGGATGTGGAGAAGAAAGACGCGTCTGTGCGTAAAAGACGCAGAAGAAGGAAGAGCCAGGAGGAGAGCGCACAGTGACCGACGAGGACGCACTGTTGGAGAGCGAGGGGGGGAGAGAGAGAGAGAGAGAAAGAGGGAGAGCGCTCCGGTTTGGACGTACTGTGGAAAGTCGCTGTTCACCGTGGACACGGGAACAAATCTGTGTGAAAAAACTCACAGGTGCAATTAGTCAAATCAGTGATGGTCCAGTTCCATTTAGCTGCCCCGATTAAACCCTGCAGTTATCAGTCAAGCTGCTGGATCTCTTGAATATGATCTTCTAATTATTGCTGTATTCAACGTAGAAGTCAACGTTTTGTGTGGAACCTACAAATGTAGATGTCTGAGTCGACAATCATTGGTACTAGTTCTGGTACTGAATCCAAACAAGGCCCACCAACATCCATTGAGTGGAGGCTGTACTTTTGTCAGGAAACATTTCTTTTTTCTCACCTTTCTGACACTGCATCTGAACTACGAACTACGAACATAGATAATATTGATGAAGATATTAAAACTCAAGCTCCAACATTTTACAGTTAAATAGGTTTAAAATGATGCAACGCACACCTTTTTAAATGAACAGTCCATTTACCTCAAAGTTCATGCATTAAAGCAAAGGTCAGTGGAGGAGTCGAGTCATTAGACAGGACTTTGTTTCAACCCAAGACGTGTTGTCAAAAATAACAAGAAAAGTCCTTTTTTCCACATTTGGTAAAAACATCCCCCACACATTCCTGCAGGTCGTGCTCTGGGTGTTTTAAGTTGAACTCTAACAGCTTTTAGATCACAGGAAATGAAAAACTACTCCATCAAAACATCTCTGGATTTTTCAACTCCAAGTCTATTACAAATGTAACTAAAGGGAGAAATAATCACAGAACCTGTGTGGCAGTATGGGTGGAACATAATAGACTATCTGGCCAAGGACACGGGGAACCAGAGAGGAACAGTACAGCACAGGTGGTGCACATGAAGAGAACCAGGGGAGAACAAGAGGGTGTAATGGAGGCAGGGGGAGGTAAATTACAAGATGTGGGGAGAGAGACTGCTACAAAATCACTAAATGGAAAATTGGACCAAAGTGATGGAAAATGACTTGAAACAAAATCCTTGATAAAGTCGAGAAGACTGGTATGAGGTAACGGAGAGACTACCCCACAGCTTTTATATCCAGATGTTGGTTTTATTAGCCGAGAGGAAGTACATTTGAAGCAACGCTAAATGGATTGAAGTTTTTTTTTACTTTTATTTACAATATCCGTCGGTCTGTTGGTACACACCGCCAAGGTTGTCGACTTCTGGTAGAAAACTGAATGTTTGTCTGTCTAACATTTAATGAATTTAACTTAATGTCTTTTCATACTTGCTGTTTGTTTTGAATGTGATGCTGTATCAAAGAATACAGGAAAACACACTGTAAATGCTGAGAGCAAAATCACCAGAGAATTAAATGATAAAATTAACAGTGGAAGATTCCAGCCATTTATTATGTCCCCCTTAAACAATGTCCCCCAAGTATCACTCAGGGATATTGTCGCCCTCCCAATTCTCCACCCCAACTCTTACACCCCAGATAGGGTTTAACCCATCCAGAAGATGGCGCCCTAGGAATCTACATATGTTGCCTGTGCGAACATATCTTAAAATCACAGCTGGTTCTTATCATAGGCGATACAGCCAGTCGCCTACAGCGCCATCTGCTGAAAAGGCGGTGCCGGACATTCAATTGTACAAGTGTATTTGTGTGTGTTTGGGTGAAGGAGGGGTTAAACTCACAATGGGCGCTAAACTGGGTTGAGCCTGAATAAAGTTGATATAAATTAGTTATATTTAAATTGTTAATTAACATGTTAAAACACGTCCTTTAAAGACACCTTTTTACACACACATTATGATGGACTATCTGACACCTGTCTACTGCTCGTTGATGAATATGAACTCATCTTCAAGCAGAACATCCACAACAACCAGGCGTTAAGACTGGGAAATGCAAGGTTTAATGAAAAAATGCTGCAGTGAAAAAGATGAATGTGATTCATACATTAAAGTGACAGCCACTGTGGTGGAACTGCATGCAGGTGAGGCCCACATGTGGTCGGAGGCACCATCCAGCTCAGCGGCAGAGCCACTCAGACTCTGACTGTCCTCCATGTCTGATCCCTTCTGAGTAACTCACCTTAATCAACTATTAACAAGTTCTCAAGAAGCATCAGAAACCCATCTGAGATTCATCCGAGGAAGTTAATCCCATCCCATCTCACTTTGTGAGAGCAGACAGTCTCCAGCATAAGTGAATTAGAGTTTTCCTATAAAGAAGAATTACTTTTTACTGCTCGGGTTTCTTCTGAGTTTGTCCCGCAGAAGTGGTTGGCTTTGTTTTCCATTGTTCCTATTTTATGTCCAGATAATGTCACATTTTGCAGTGTCACTGACATGCAGAGCTCAGACGTCAGAGGGAGATTCAGCTGAGAGACGTTCAGTAAAATAGGTCAGGGTGACTCAAGGCAGCGTCATGACAGAACATTTCATCCTTTATTCAGGTCTGGTAAAGTGATTTCCAGCTATTTCAGATTTTTTATTGCACTTAAAAATAAATAAAAATAAATTTCTTCCATTCAGTTTGTGCCACGTTGCTGTAATTTATTGTCGATGGAGGTTATTTTTGGCAGCCATTAGAATCAGCTCCTACACAAATCATGAGACACAAATGAACAGTTGGGCTACTTTCCCACACACATGCAGACTGTCTTTTTTTTTAAGGTCCTGTGATTAACTGCCAGTGGATACAAGCCGCAGAAGCTTTTGAGACCAAAATAATATATATATACAGTAAATATATACACAATATATAAAAAAAAGAAGAAGAAAAAAATCTTCACTTAGCGTTAATTTATTCAGCTTTCTTTCTTTAGTTCTCCAGGTACTCCATGTTTTGTCCCCTCTGATTGGGTTAATTAGACACTCTTAATTGAACGCAGTGACTTTGATTGTAAATGGATGTTTGTGTCCCTGCAATGAACCGTTAAACCGTCCAGGGTGTATATTCAGCTTCTGCCTGTTGACTACTGTAATTAGCTCCAGCACCTCCACAAACCTGAGAAGGATTAAGCAGCAGGAGATTAATTCATTATTTTTTAATAATTCCATCAAAAGCTTCTTTTGCAGTCACGACGACGGTAATAAAAAAAACTAAAGACTAACACATTTACGGAGATTTTTTTCCAGAGTTGTTTTCCCTCCTTCAGTAAAATAAAAAGAACTTACAATAAAGTGTAAGGTTTGTTCGATTGGTTCAAAGCCCCCAACTGTTGTCAAATAAGAAGCCACCTACATTAGTCAGCACTGAGTCTTGGAGACAGGCTAAACTCTGCAGCGTTTAACAATTAGACATCATCGCCTTAGTTTGCCTGCAGGTTTTAAACATAACAGACGCTCCAATATTGTTCTCACATAATAAAAATTTTACTGAGCCTCAGAAGGACAGTGTCTTCATTTTTCATTTTGTTGATATGGTTTATGTTGTTAAAAAGTTGTGTTTATAGTGATAAAAAAAAGTAATGAAATGTTGAAATGTTTTTGGTAAGTGGTCATATCAGTGTATGAAGAAAAAGAGTTAGTAAAAAGACAATGTCGGCCTGATTTGTGTGTGATTTAATGCAGTGTAAGAATGTAAGAATTCTAAATGTTTATTTCCAAAGTGAGATTTGTTTTGTTTTCACAGCCTTTTAAAAGTTATAGGTGTATTCTTGCCACTGGCTGCAGAGTTTTATGATATAAGATATATTTGCTATGAAGTACATCATTTCCTGTCACCTTGGGGCTCCATTAGATAGAATGTTTCCCCTTTGTATTCTTTACACTGTATTGACGCTTTTATATGTGTACATATGTATACATTATGTTCAATGTTTGTACCAAGTCAAGCACCTTTTACTCCATACAGAGTCCATTATATCCCTACCATCCATGAACCTTGATGCTTCAGACTCACTTTAAATCATAGCAAAGGAGCCAAAGTCCTAACACATGGTCGGGTTCACTGCTGTATACATTTAAACGACTCTCTTCCTGCTGCTGTAGAAATGTGGATGTTTACAGCTGAATGTGAACCGATGCTCCAGAGGCGAGTTTCGCCACACACCCATAAACCTAACTACCACGGGGCAAATAGCGCCATATTATTTTCCCAACTACCCACATGCACAAGATGCATGATTTTTTTTTTCTGTGCACATTTTTTATCTTTCCCACTGTCCCTGGAGGTTTCTGTTGTAATGAGTAAAACCTCTATCTCTCTCTCTTTCTCTCTCTCTCGTTGTAATGAGTAAAACCTCTAGTTCTCTCTCACTCTCTCTCTTTCTCTCTCTCTCGAATTACCCTCACAACATCACAAGTGCCATGAGATACAACATACTATTAGGTACAATATGCTGGCTTTTAGGCTCATAAACAAATAATTTGGTTTCTGGAGATTCAGCTTACACAAAGGTGCTTTGCAGAAACACAAGCTCACATAAAATAAACCTTTGGCAGTCCATAAACATTTATCATCAACATTAAAATGATTAGAATGTTTTTCTCATTAACCACGATCCCATGTTATGAAAACTAATCATGACTATGATCATGATTAGTTGTGATTAATTACTACTGTGATTAATTAGGACAGTTATCCTCAACAATATTTATCAGTCTACAACCCCTCACAATCTATTTGACACCAGTGTCAGTCAGTGTGTTAGCTGTTGACTGACACTGGTGCCCTGCATTCACCTAGTTGGAGCCTCCACAAAAAAAAAAAAAGGTCACACATTGATAATCTGCTCTTTAGGTTCAGGAAACTGAAAGTGTAACACAATTCAAAATCAATATGGTTACTTAAATCAGATTACTCATAAATCAGTCACATACGGTGGAGAATCAGACACTGTTCTCTAAAACACTGGCTAATTCTTCTTAGCACCAGATGCTAATTTCTAAGCAGATAAAGCAACATATTTTTCATCACATAAAGATACAATAGAGACAAATATTAGGATTTCAGAGTTTAGAGTTGATATTGTACCTTGAGGTTATTTATTATCTTTACCAAGACAGAAACAGACCAGTACACATTACAATGACTACATTCACCCTGGGGAAGGAACAAACAAGCACTAAAATAATGTATGAAAAGATTGCAGCAGTGGATTCACTGCCAAAAGAAAATACGTTTAGTACTTCATCAGTGTTATGTGCATAAACTGCACGGGACAACTGATTCTCAGAGACAAGAAGTGGCATTAAAATTGATCGCCTCTGCTGAAAGAAAACGCACTGTTCGACAGAAGACAAAAAGATAACACATAAAAAGGATCAGAAACCAGATGCACTGGAGTTCAGGTTGAAGAGTTTATCTGCTCTAAGGTTAGAGTTTTGGTTTGTTAATCAATAAATAGAGTTGACTTGAATTTCTAAGCATCAAAGGTTTGTCCATCTTGTCAAGTGATTTATATTTTTTCTACCTTTTAGAGAGAGAACTCTTTGTATCTTAGTTGTTTTCATTGTTCAAATGAACACATAGCCACGATTAAAACTAAGAACCAAGAAAACTTTTTTTGAAACTTCATTTCTCACTTACATTAAAACTTAAATCATCTTTGGGGAACTTTAAACCATGTGGTTACAGGCAGGTACAGCACCATGGTAAAGGGAGTCTCTCATTTACTGTAAGTGTCAATGCAGATGTGGGATTTTTTTTTTTTGCCTCTCTCTGTGTTGCCTTGTGATGGACTGGCAATCCGTCAAGAGTCTAGCCTGCTTTTCTCCTCACGTCAGCAACTCTTGACAGGATAAGTGGTTGGAATGACAGTAAACTAAAGATGGATGGATGATGGATGGATGGATGATGGACGGAGGAATGGCTGAGAAAAGTGTAACTTTTTACAATCTTTCTATGGATATACTGTACACATACAAAGGAACTGTTGGTTGTTGTTTTTGTTGATGCTCTATGTTTGTGTCAATCATTTTAATATTTTTTTCTTCAATATGGCTCCCAGTGTGTCTACTGCTCCATTTTTCTGCAGTTTGAAAACCTTGTTTGCAATCATTTTTGGCGACGACTGGGAATCTCCATGGAGCCAGTCCATGTTCTGTGGAGGGAGGACGATGCCGGCAGAGATAACGACCATCAGACAAGAACCGTTACCTTTGATCATCGCCCGTATCGCGTTCCATGCTCCTCTCCTTAATGCCCCTCTCTCTCTCTCTCTCTCTGTGGCCGCTGATTGTTATTTTATTCCTTCCATTGTATTTTTTTCTTCTAATTTATCGTCTGTTTTCTTTGATTTTCCTCTGGATTCTCATTTCTTTTTCTTCCATCTACTGTGGTTCTGGTGCTGTAAAAGCTTTCATAATGCTACTGCCACATAAAAACACATTTGCACGTTGGCAGTCTTTTTTTCTACTTGCCGAAGTTATTCCCATAGAACAAGATATAACCAAGAAGTAGAGGCATCTAAGTTGAAGAAAATTGTGTTTTGGCTAATTTTGCAGAAACCACCAGAATGAATGAGTAAGCTGTTCTTCATCAAATGTTTCTAATGATGTGTAGAAACGAAATCCTTGCGGATTTCGTTTTGAACAAACTCTCAACTCTTTGGTCTTTGCAAAGTAGCTGTGAAATGAAAGTTGTTGGTGTGCAGTGTACGTTGAGAGATGTTCAACAACAGCTCCAGTTAATCAAGTTAAGTTATCCAGGCATGCCAGTGTGGGTACAGACTAATTATGCTCCTTCTCAACTATTATATCATCCAGACAGAGCTATTGGACAAGAGTGTTGTCTCTGCTGCTGAGTGCACACCAACAATAGACACTATTTTATCATTTGAGGAACATTAGCAATTGTTCAACCAAAAATTAGCCGTGATATTCTCTGTAAAGTCAGTGAAGATAACGCCATGCCAGAATTCACCACCCACTGGTTAAAGTTAGAGAAAGTACTTCAATTTACTCCTTCTTTTTTGGTTTAACATAAGGTGGACTGTGATAACTATAGATATAAGATTAGAGAATTTCTATATTCACCTTTTACACCTTTAAGGTAAAGTACCCTGTATTCTTGTATTTGTTTAACATCTTAATAAATGAAGACAGTATCTCTAATGACTAAAAATGATGACTTGTACTCTGCCAAGACGTTTTGGAGCTATAGTGGAGGCTGCTGGTCTCTGACACCAGGGGTGCCCCCCTCCCGCCCCAAGAGGTGGGGGATGGGCAATCCTAGACCATTGGACAATTCCCTTCACACACAGGAAGGACATTTGAACCTCAAAAAGAGACACTTAGGGAATTCGACCAGCAAACTGGCGACCTCTTCCTGTAAGTCAAGAGCTCTCACTGCTTCTACTGATTCCTGACCCTCATTTTTGCTTTGGAAGAACATTTTCGCTTGTTGTCTTATTAACCACCTAAACACCTCACAACAGTCTGCAGTTTGTCTCTAGACGTCTCTCACAGTCTTAGTTTTGAATATTCAGATCATTATGGGGTGCATATTTTTAAAAAAGCTTTCAATCAAATGGGTCACTTCCTGCTTTTAAAACATTTCTTTCAATTATTGTTCAAAAGCTCAGCATCCGTGCCTGCCCACTGTTCCATTGCTTCCTGGGAATGTTCCGCCTCTTGGAGAATTACGTTAGCTGCATTTATTAAATCAGAGTCGACCCCCACAGTAAAAAAAAAAGCTATCAAGTACAGAACCATTTAAGCCCATCAAAGCTGAGTGAACATATATGAACTTATATGAGGAGAAAATCACATCTGGTGACCTGTTATAAGCCTTTATTCATGAATGACAGTTCTTGTCTCACACCTACAGGGACCTTCTAGTTTCATGTTATTGTATTGTACATTTTACAGCTGTGTGGCTCTGAGCCTATGTCCAGCTGCTGGTTAAACCAGTCAATCATGAAATTACATTACATTACAGGGGTCATGCTTAACAAGCATAACCACATCACTGGAGACTATTATGTAAAGAAAAAGAAAACCTCCTGTGCCTAAGAATATTTAATTTAAAGCAGAAAGCAGCCAATCAGAGTTTAGATGTTCAATGGTTGTGTCTTAAGTCTTTTTCTCTCAGAGCGGGAACCTGAGATTGCAGTTGTTGTGTTCACATTAAGCAGATGGCTGGTTGTATGGCCCAGCTGAAAACATAGATGGATTGGTTCACACTACATCTGAATCGCCCCCTGGTGGCTCTTATAAACCGCAGCCCCGCCCTTTAGTAGGGGATGAGACAAAGATGGATCATACAGAAGAGAATGGGTTTTACATGTTTATAATGTACATCAGTGATTCCCAACAACCACTGCAGAAGCATGCTAGTGTGCTATAAAAAAGAGAGCTTTCTTTACTAATATTTACTAACATGAAGTTAGTAAACGAACTAAATTGTGAGCAAAATTGAAATTAGAAGACTGCTATAATTCAATGTATATAATTTTTTGGACATTTTTTCATTTAGCACAAGTGATAACAAAAGAGTACTTGAGCAGTGTGGAGTGGTTCCCATATCTCCACTAAGCAATTTTTTGCCTCTACTCAACAACAGCTGAACAACAACATCAGGCCATTTTGCTTTTATTACTGAACTGGGAATTACTGAACTACTGAGCTGACCATGGGACTGATTTTACTTTCACAGCTTTAGGTCCTTTTTGTACAGTAGTCTGTAAACTTTGTAAACTTTGGACGTGCAACAGCTGTTTTCAGAGGTAACCTAGTGTCAGATTACTGCATGCCGAGCCTGTTAATAGTACAAGTTGTACTGAAGCCAACCTGAAGCAGGACATAGGGCAACAACATACTCCCTAATCCTCCACTCTTCAGCTGTTCTCACACACTCTGATTCACACTAACCCAGTTTAATTAGAATTAATCATAAAAATAAACCCTAACCTGGACCCTGTGACCTCAAAGTTGGATTTGAACTTCAATCTCCAATAAGAACACAACTTTGCACCTGAGGTTGGATTTTCTTTTCTCTTTTTTTTTCAACAGAATGAGGGGAAAAATAAGAGGAAAACTAATCACAGGCAAGCAGCAAAACATTATTGTTGACATTCGAAAGTTAACTTCTTCCGTGTTTTCACGTCGAACTAGGAAATCAGGAGTCAACTTGTTGACTGTTAATCACACTTGATTTTCCTGCTGCTGGCTGCAGTGCAAAACAGCAGGGCGGGGGCGAAAAATCAACATAAGATGTTGTCCTTGAAAATAAGGCCTTAATTACACTGAGGGGAGGTCAAACGCCTGGACATTAGCTACATTAAGATGAGGAGGAGGAGGGCAGGTGTTTTTAGTTGAGGTGTTGACTGAGCTTTTCTTAACATTTGCATTTAGGAGTTTTTAACATCTGGCAGTCGACTTCATGTCTCAGCAGTGTGTTCTTCTCCTTGAAGAGTTACTGACCTGGCGGTCTACACAGGTCAGGCAACAGGTACTGTACATTATTCATTTTTGTCCTTAAGAAAATTTTTGCTGCTTTTGCAATGGGGCTTGAGTTTAGACCTAATTTAGACCTTGATTCTCTCACACTGAATAACCAAAGGCTTTTAAATTGTGCAAACAGGAAAAAAAAATATGCCTCTGACCTTTGCATTTAATTACAGTGATTATCAAAAGCACATAAGCTATTGAATTTTTTTTCCTACACAATTTTTGGTTTATTTTGCCATAATTCGATCCATCTTACCACAGCACTTTAAAGCATTATAAGTATTTACCAATTACATCCACATTCATTTCTTCTTGTGTATTTTTCCCAGTCACACAAGGCACAGAGACGACAGAGTTTGACAAAGGCCAGAATTTCCTCTTCTTCCGTGTGTGCGTGGGAACAAACGTTCATATCTTTCTGCTGTTACATGAGATCAACTGCATCTTAATTTGATCTTCCAAAGACGTTCAGAAGAAGCCGATTGTTATAGAAGTATTTGTTGCAGCTGGGTAACTTCACAAACACCATCTGTGCCATGTCGGGGGCAGGAGGCAACAAGTTGAATTTTAGCATTTATAATTTTAACATTTTTTCCACGCAGAGAGACAAGATTCACAATTTACATAGTGTTGCCATTAGACACAGTGTGAGACCCAGCACGGAGCTCTGCTCCAGATTCAGAGTGATTGGATATTAAAATGAAGCACACCTTAGTTTCGTGTGTTAAACCTTATAAGTTAAGGTTGCATTTCTTGCAACAATAATTTGGCCATTTAAAAAAAGTTATCTATTTGTGTAACTAACTACAAGGTGCAAGGATTTTTCCCAAAACAGAAAACATTATAGTTGTTTTACCTTAAAGTATATAATATCCTGTGAATGCTGTGATATTTTTGACAATCCACACTGATTGCAATCTGTGAAGCATTATGTAAAAGCTATTACAATCACATCTTAAAATAAAAAGGTTATAAGAAGAAAAACAATGTTTACAGAGCTCATGTTTTTTTTTTCCTTTGACTTTGTGTTGCTTTTCTTTTCCCATTACACATTAGCAACTGTAACGTCTTTATTACCCGTGTCTGTCAGTGTTGGCACGGCGTCCTGTGAGAGCAGTGATGTTTCACAGCGTGAAATGATTCAGTCAACTCAAAAGTAATGATTCTATCTTCAATTACTGCTGTTAATGGAGCAAAAAGAACAAGGTAAATAAAGAGTCACACAGAGATGACAGTATTGATGTGTCTGTGTCCAGCTGCTTCTGTAAGCGACAATGTCACAGAGGTTAAAACTAAGGAATATATATTGGTTGAACCTTTAGCAAAAGGTACATTTGGATTTTGTATTATCTATTTGTATATTTCTAACTTAATAGAAGATATTTCAGCTAGGGTTTCTTTTAGCTTCTATTTTTACACTCCAAACAATTTAACTTATTATGATTAACTATTGCTTAAAATTGTGGCTAACATTCAAACAAATTATGTTTTTAGGTATTTTTGTTTATTTTTCTAAGGAAAATGAAACTAATAATGGGGTGGGCAACACAGGGATATAGATTATTCACATATTTCTTCACGAAACATGCCCAAAGGTTTTGAAGACTTCTACATTAAACAAATCTCTTCATAAGATAATTTCAAAATCACTAATAAAAAAAACAATAAAAAATTAAAAATGATAGATGTACTGTAATAGTTTTATTACTTGGTTCAGCACATCAAAAAACCTTTTTTAGATTAAAATACCACTCTAAATTAAATCAAATAAATGATCTTGTTATAGAAAATAAAGTAATATCGTAACGGTAACTGGTTTTATTCCTTTTATCCCTGTGCTCAGTATTAGAAATGAGAAATAATTAGAATAGAATAGAAATACTAGCTTTTTCTAGTTTAACACCAAAAACCAACCACAACACACTGCAGAGCTCGACCTTCTCCTCCTCAATGCCATCTAAGACAATCAAACTTCACACCTCAAGCCTTTCTGAACAGAGATGTATAGTACCAGCAACACAGATTTATACCTGTATGAGTTCATGACAGATATTTGATCAAACTGTACATCATAACTTTTAAACTGCGCCGTAAAAAAACATAAGACGTGACCTCAGCTCCTGCAGCATCCATTTACCGCTGCAGCTGTGTGGAGAATATTCCCTTCCCTCCCCGACACAGATATGTTTGTGGTTCTCTGTGTACTTAAAGCCTCTATTGAGCAGTCAGCTCTGCCGCCAGGCAAAATGGAATGAAATCCATTCTTCCTGGTAAACAGATGGTAAAGTCAAGCAAACATATCATACTGCAATTACTAGGCAATTACCAAGCTGAAGACTTGTCAGAAGTCACAAGTGTGTGGCTGTTGGATCATTATGATCTCACTGTTTTAATGGCACCTTAATACTGTATATTCACTTAAGCAACACCAGTTAATCAGCAACCAACATCTGTCCACGTACACAAAGACATAGATAATGAAATGCCCTACATATACAACTCACCATAAAGCCAACAACTTACCTCTAAATTATATTTAACATTTTTTCTTGTCTTTTTATTCCAAGATGTTTCTAAAAAATGATGCAACTTTAAATTGGGAAACTCATTTTAAATTGTGACTGTGGCTCTGAAGCCTAGTATTAGCTTCAGGACAAATGTCCCACAAACTGGAAAGAATGTATTGAGCCTTGTTAAGACGATTCCCTCATTATCCGCCTTTACTTTATAAGGTCAGAGGTCAGGGGCAGCTGCAGAAAACATGAACCCCGTCGGCGGGGCTGTCTCAGCCTAAGGAGCCTGATTGCTCACATCTGGGTTCTGGTGCCACCTCACAAGTATGTGGTTGGGGTCTGGATTCAGATGACATAAGACTCCGATCCTTGTCTGCAGTATATTTGGAGTTCATTTCAATCAGTTGTGACATTGTTTTATTATTTCAGGCCATGGAATTAGCCATAGTTTACTTAATTATCTTGACATGCTGCTTCAATAAATTGAGCTGTGCTCTACTTTTTTATGTACAATTTTATGAGAACATTTTTAAAACCTCCAGTTTGTTAGAATTGGTCATATCTCACAGGATTTCTTTAATCCAGTTATTGGTTAATGATTGAGCTGTTTTTTTTTTGTTTGTTTGTTTTTAGCCTCCAGTTAGCTGCCTGTACAATGTTTACATCAGCTAGCAAGCTATTATGCTTCAAAGTATTAGCTTTTTACCCTTAGCTTTATCTTTATTATATCTGAATAGACAGGTTGGCTGTAGATGGACAAATGCGCCTTTCGTGATAGTAAACATTTTCTTTTGCATAAACAACTCTGCCTCAAAATACACAGAGACCCCCCCCAAAATATATATATATATATATATATATATGTATATATATATGTTATATGTATTTGTTTTAGCATTGTGAAGTTTCAAATTTGACATGTGAGTTGTGTCGATGATGACATTACTTTTCAGTGGTTGAAGTGTCATGTGATCAGCTGACTGGCGAGTTCCTGCATGTTTGTCTGTTCAAATGACTTTCTAATATGATAATGTCAATACCCTTGCATCTGTGACATTTGGCGGTAGACACTATGAATAGCTACTGCCCACAGGGCCCACAATGCCCTAGAGTTTCCACTGTGGCAGAGCAGTAAGGGCCACGGTCTCTGGACGCATGTCGGTGTCTGTGTTACGTACATAATGTTTGCAGCATGTGGCGACAACGGTGCTCATGAATCATTCGCTGCTCCGGGACATGTTAATACGATCTGTGACCCCGCCTCACGCTGCCGTTATTTTAACCTACAGTTGGATGCAGCTTTACGTTGACCCTGGTGTGAACTTTTGTCCTTTACAAAAATAAACAGAAGTGACAGTGAGAGGAAAATGTCAATGTATAGTTTAGCTTTGTCATAAGTCAACCTTTGCTGGTTGTTTGCTGCGAGAACGTCAGTAACGTTAACCTTATATTATACAGCAAACTACAAAATTGTTTTGGTATCAGCTGTTTGTAAAAGGCCTAATTAAACTAGGTTGAATTTAGGAAAATAGGTTACATATATAACAATATACAGATGTATGTGAATAAACTGAAGCGCTTTTAAATTATATTCAAAATATTGCAGGTTTTCTTCACATATATAGATGATTGCATGTTAATATCATCAGTGAATGTGTAAAAATGTAGGCGTATCAACAGCTCTGCCAATGTGTTAAATAGATTAAATTACAGGATAGGCATAAACGTTTAACCCTCTTATAGCATTAATTAATGAAAGATATAATCCAGATAAAATACATAAAAAATAATTGACACTGTAGTAAATGAATTAGTGCCCAATCCTAGGACGGCACTGACAGAGTTAAAGGGGAAGCAGCCTTAGATTCTGCAAGTGGTATTTAAAAGAAAAGAAAAAAAAAAGTCCCATCACGACTGCTAAGCTAACAGACTCTGTTGTCTCTTCACATCTGACTAACGTGACGAGACAAAAGAGTGTGAACGGGTGTGTTTAATATAATGTACTAATACCAGCTGAATGTGTCCCTAGAGTGCTGCTGGAACAGGGCTTATTAGATGTTCTTCAGGTAAAGTCGACTTCTCATAACTTCACAGTGTCTGCGTAAACACATGCTTGAGAAGCTGGCTTCACAGTGTATAATCATTTCTCTACTATTGTTTTGTATTGTTTTCTCGCCTTCACATTTTCGTTAGCAGGTTGGATTCGACTAAGTTAACCAAATTCAGTGAAAAATATCAAACTAAAGTGAGACAAAGACTCAAGAATACAAAGAATTGAACTTGTGTATGGTAGTTGATATTCTGTTGTGGTTTTTAAATGTGAATCAGTCAAAACATTAGTTACCACTGAACCCCAAATATTTCTAATCAAGCTACAGTTTGTGTCAGTAAGTCACATGATCACAAGTTGTTTCCTTCAATGCTATTATGCTATAAACAATTAATCTCAACACTCCTGGACCCTAGAAGTCACTGTTTTACCCGTTAAACTCCCCAGACCCAATTTTCATTCTCAAACATAACTTGTCATTAAACTTCAAGCAGCTTGAATTCTGTCTGAGGGAGATGGAATTAAAAGGAAAAAAAAATGCAGTACACGGATGCATTCACTTACTCTGGAATCGTACCTAGTTATCACAGGCTGGTGCGGGGTTGATTCAATCCTGAGTAAGAATGAGTGCAGATCGTTCCTTTTTCATATTGATAACTGAAGCCCTGTGTCGGCGGGTATTAGTGGGCTTCACTTCCGTCAGTGAAGGGAGCTTAAGGAAAGAGACAGAGAGCAAAGCTCTGACTCACAAGACAAACTTCATAACTCACATGCACTCGCACTACTTCCTTTCAGAGGACAGACGGAGACCGAGGGGTCAGACGCCAATCACTCTGCTTTCATCCATTAAATGTCGGCGAGACTCATGTCCTTCAAATTAATATTGACTCCTGCTCACAATGGGTCACACACACACACACACACACACAGGAGATATTTTGACTGCTGTGAAATAAAACCCTCACACACCCTTAAATGTCAACCTTTCCTGTGGGGAGACGAGAGCTTGTTTCACCTGGACGCTTGGGCACCTCTGACATTAGGCTGTGGGGGAATTCATGAGGTTTGACAAGTCTGAGTATTGATGGCATCAAACGGTAGAGATGTACCAACAGAGAGGTAAAACAACATCTAGTGTAGTGGAAGTGAAGGGACAGACGTAACAGATGGCCTATACGTTGATGAAGTGGATGATGAGGGAGGAGACAGATGGCAGCACGGACAAAACAAAAGTGTGTATAGTGAAGTAGAGGGGAAGAATGAGATTTATGAGCAGAAACTTTACTGAGGTAATTGCAGCAAAAATGTAGTAAAAATAAATGGAGGAATAAAGCTGCACTGGATTGTTAAGTTCAAATGATGTATAACAACCATACAATCTGCATCACACCTAAGCCACAAGTCTGATGGTGAAAGTAAAAATTCAACTTAACTACATACTGTATTGTAGACTGTCAACATCTCCTGCAGCCCACACTGCTAAGTTGTGCAGAAAATCCAAATGCAAAGAAAGAATTCAATCTTTTGTTGATAAGCCGTATGCAGCATTATAACAAGCAACAACAACAAAAACAAGACAAAAAAAATATTTCATCACAAACCCCTTGGAGAGATGGAGCCGTAGCAACTTTTGAAATTGGCCAAGAGTCTGGGCAGCTGTCAGGTTCAAAACTGACTCTACTTAGTAGAGACCACAGTTCTTTGCTTTTTTTTACAAAAAAAAAACCTTGGTGACAGAAGACCACACTGAAGAAAAAAGAAAAAAACAATTAGCAAGAAATCTTCGAAAATTATCAACACGCAGAGGCAGCTATGATGAGGATGTATTTGTTTGACTGTGTTTTGTTTACTTTGCAGGGGACGACAGATGTAAATTAGCTAAGTTAATTTGGGGGCAATTATTAATAATTGCACACTGTCTCTGCGCAAACAAACCAAATGAGGAACCTCTGTTGCATGAAAACAAGATCCATCAGTATCGTGTATTAAAGCAGCAAACATGAACCTCTCCTGATCCCAATTATAATTACAATAAACTACAGTAACTTATTTACACCGCACGGGTTTATTGTCAGAACCAGACAGTTTGGGCAAAGGTTTTCACCCTTTTTCTGTGAGAGTAACAAAGTTTTCTACAGCTTTCTAATCCCTCAAATTATATAATTTAGTTATATTATCATTATACTTATGCTTATGCATTATGCTTTTCCCAATAATAGGTTTCCCCACTAGATGGCGTAGCATTTTAGCCTTTATGCATGACTTTCACATGTCATTTATCTTCAGCTCCATCTATCTGCTCCTGACCCGGCCCTCTTGTTCAATACAATTGTGGCCCAGCGAGACAAAAAGTTTGCCCATTCCTGTCTTAGCCTCATTTAAGCTTACATTGTCTAGTGATGAGCATGTTATTATTCTGCTGCGTGAGCATGTATAAAAAAACGGGACAAGTTTTTTTTTCATAAAAGCGTTTGAAGTATTACTGTCAACCCTTTAACTCTTCGGAGTACATTAGCACCATCAGCACTTTTTGATTGATCCCTTGGACCCCCGAGACCCCACCCCAAATTTACTGCAAGCATAAAAAGTTTATTTTCAGCTCTCCATTACCCAACAGCACTGTCAAGCACTTTAGCATGCCTCGGCATACGTTAATAATCCTGTCAACCTCAGTCCTCCTATCAGATGGAGCCAACTTAATAATAACTTCTCTGTCAGACTTTCCACTCAATTACAGTATAAAATGATGAGGCACCGCTCACTGGTGATAGGGTCTATAATTTAAAACTCCTAAAGCCACAGGCATAATGGAAAATCATCACGAACAAAAGCCACACTCATATCAAATATTTAATTACACTTGTCGTTCTAACATTTGACCATCACACTTGCCGACACGTGGTGTTTTTGAGATAACTGTGTTGTCGTTTATCAGCGGTTGACCACGGCTCAGGGGATGACTCAGGAGTTTTGTAGCAAAAAGGTGGAGAGAGATGCAGGTGACTGTTACTAAGTTGATATTCCAAAATAAATGTTGGAGGTTGATCCAAAGCTGCAGAAGTGGATGCACCATGTGTCCCTGAGCGAGACATTTGGGGGAAAAAAAACACATGTGGTTGAAGAATCGCCAGAAACAGGCGTTTTTTTATATGTGTCTGAGTTAATCAGTTTGACTGGAAGAGGAAGTGACAGCAGGCTGGGCATTGACATAATGTCACATTTTACATACAACCACTTTAGCTGCAGACCTCTGAATATAAAAAGTTACATTTCACATTCTGACTGAACTTTATTTTGATCCTCTTTGGTTAAAGGCTGAAAAAAAAATCAAGGTAACCTATGGTTCTGTCAGAACAGTAATTAAAAAATGGTTAACGAGGGGGTTAACGAAAATAAAAATATGTATCTCTTCTGGACTGAATGATATTACAGGTTCTGCCTTTATTATTTCTGTTGAGTCACACGCTATGAGTAAAGTTCACTCATAGCGTTCAGAGTGAAGGTTTTGCTCTTTTGTTTATATTCTATTCTATTCTATTCTAACTAATATTTATTTTTACCACCAACCAATGTTAATAATAATTGCATTCATCAAAATAACCAAAGGCTTAATAAATAAGGATTCCTTAAACACCTGTTTATCAGCACTGTTCTTTTCTATATTATTTTATTTTAAGTTTGATATTAGTGGCCCCTAGGGAAAGTTTTATCTCTAAATGTGAAAGTGCAATACCATAGAAACTTTTACTTCTTCTGTCATGCAAATTTTCTGTTACAAAGCTACGTATTTTATAGAAGATAAGTTTTGCTCATGTAATATGGATTAAAGTAGGTCACCGAGACAATATTAAGAGGTCTTCATTTTTCAAATACATTTCAGGCTTCCTTCATTAACAAAAGGACAACAGAGTATTTTCCCACTTTCTGCAGCAAAGGTCATGTAAAGTTTCTTCTCTAAATTATGTTCTTGTTTTTTTTAGTCTTTTTGATTGGACAAGGGTTTGTTATAGTTTCCCCGACTGACAGATTACGGTTGTAGGTTAAAACTGCAGACCTGCACATGAAACAGTGGCTGCTTCGAGTCTTCAGAGCTGTAAACATGACCTCTGAGTTGGAGTGTCAGTCGTCAAAACAAATCATGTGTGGTGTTTATATGACTTACAGCCTCCGTCGATGGTAGCAGTTGTGAACTGGATCATATTTAATGAATCTCAAAGCAATTCAGTGGAAGCACTGAGGATCTTGGAGGTTTGTTTTGAGAAGAAATATAAGACTTTGCACCGGTCTTCTTCTGCCAGGTTCTTCTGACCTTGGTTAACATCCCAAGCTCAAAGAATGGACCATACATTAGCTGCTATATTTACCTATGTGGCCTCTAACTAAAGCTTGTCTCACAAATGTGATCCCTTTGCTCGGAAGCTTTTCAGTTTTTCCCATATTTCTGTTAAGGTAACATCCATATCTTAGATGAAGGCTGAGATTTATTTCCTTAGTCAAATCACATAAAATAAACCATCATGAACTTTCATTGTCTTTCATTTACATTTCATTTACTAATTTGAATGTTTGTCTTGTATCTTTTAATTGAGAATTCATTTGCCCAAAAAAGATAAAGCTGCATCTTATCTTTCAAACCAATGACTAAACACACGTGTGTGTTTGTATTAGTAAGGGCCACTAGAACTCAGATTTAATCTGTCTTGACAATGGATGTCTCTCTTGCTCCGTGGCTAATCCCTGCCACATCCAAAACAAAGTTTCAAATACATTCAACTGAGAGCAAGGTTGAAAGAAGCCAAGATGTTTTTAATTAATCACTAAGATTAACATTCTAAAGGCAACAATACTGCAGTACTGCAGCTGACCATCAGGTCTTCATGAAGTGAAACTCGTGAAACTTTACTTACACCTCAGTTTGTTGTTGTGAGCATTGTTGCTCAGTAACACCTTTTATGACCAACTTTGCATTTAATAAAAAAAAAACAAAAAAACGTTTTTTCTGTGTTACTACATGATAATTTACTCCTTAACCTTAATTTGCTGATTTCCATCCGTCCATGTAGAGGAGACTTCAAACTGATGAAGAGAAGAAGCTCTAAGCTATTCTTTATTATATTATCATAAACTAACGTTTCTTGTCATTAATTTCTCAGCTAATCAAATACTACACAGGTTCATATTTCTGCATTTTTATTCTAAGCATGTTCAGGTTACAGTGAGTACGGTGGCTGTGACATTCAAACTTTTGTAATAAAATCGGTAAAAAAATTCTTAAGAAAGTTAAAAAATTAACCAAATGCTCTCCCCCGCAGTCCCCCATGCATGTAGATAGTTTGATCTGTAATTTTCTTAATTCAATACGTTCTCTGTAATATCTCTGTGACAGTTTCTCTCCACCATCCATTCTATAAAATAACCACTGTCTGTATTCAGCATGTGTCCAGACCATAATGACCTATCACTGTCTGTGTTCTCTGAAATCATAATTCATTTTCTTGTCAGTCACAATAATAATCTCAGCATCTTCAGCTCAGCCTCCTGCCTCACACTCCGTCCTACACCTAATGTAAGTAAATGAACCTTGTTTCTATCTTTCCTGCAGCTGACGCAACATTAACTTTACTTCAAGATTTATCGCCCGTAACGTCAGACATGTCAACCACTCTGTGGTCCCTGCCTCTTCCAGTGGTTTATCTGCTGCTTCACTGCCACAGAAATGTGGCGACATCGATAACACTCTTTGCTCCTTGCATTTACCCCAAACACAGGTTTTTTTTTTCTTTGTTCTCATGAGGGAAGCACTGAGCGATTTGCTGATGCCAGTGTTTATTTTGGGGGCAATTTGTTCTCATTGAGGCAGGAGGCCAGATGACGGGAATATAGAGCAGCTGTGAAGCAGGAGGGAGGAGTAATTCACACAGAGCCACAGAGGTACTACATCATCACTCTTTAAAGCTAAACATACAGTAAGTGCTGCGGTTCAAAGCTCAAAGATCAACATACGCAACTGCTCGGAAGATTTACGTTTGTTATGCGCTTTGTAAACTTCAGGTCAGCACAGAATATAAAGTGTCAGTCATTCATTCATTAGCTACTGCTTATTCCTTTTCAAGGTCATGGGGCCACTGGAGTCAATCCCAGCTATCTGCAGGCGAGGGCGGGGTACACCCTGGACAGTTCACCCACCCATCACAGGGCCATATATAAACACAAACAACCAATAATACTGACGTTCATAACCATAGTCAATTTATAGTGTCCATATTTTGGGCTTTAGGAGGAAGCGAGAGTACCCGGAGAAAACCTCTGTGTAAACTGTTAAACAGATTAATGTTATTACAAGTCTCACTTAGCAAGATGAGGTCATTTTCATCCGGCCCGGTCTCCTCCGCAACTTTTTGCTAAACTGCACATTTAATTTATTTAATTTACTCCCAGCCAAAATCTAAAGGCTCTGGGGGAACAGAGAGGATTGACTTCCAGCACTGATCAGATTCCACCTGCACAGGGGGGAGGGGTGGGGGTCTAGACAGTCGTGAGGTAGTGTGGGTTTGGCAAGCAGGTTGTGTTTTCTCAGCAGAATGAGAAGGAATCCCTCCCCTGGTAGTTTTATAGTTGGTGGATAGAAACCAAAGACGTGTGCGCATCAAGTGCTGGCCAGGTTAACTACTCTCTACGCAGCACTTTACTCTAAATAAATAACTGACTGGAGCTGCTCTGACTCTGTGTGTGTGTGCCCTGGTGTTCATCGAAATAGCAGAGAAGAGTTTTGAGGAGCTGGTCAGGAATTAAATCAGACACTGAGTGGAGAGGAAATGTTCCGGAAAAGCCCATGTCCTCTGTCCCTATGTGTGTGTGTGTGTGTGTGTGTGTATCCTTGGCCATCCATGGCAGTTCTATAGATAAATTAACAAAGTCACTGGTTAAGTGGGCAGCACTGCGGAGCAGACAGAAACATTTCCATCTTTTTTTATCTTGCACCCTCTGTGTATTTTTAAACTCCACAGTATGGATTTATTTTACACAGGTAGCATAGTGTAAAAGTAAAGTCCATTAATGGGTTAATTTTATTTAAAGCATTAATCTTTCTGTAATTAATGAATCAAACGCAGTAAAGTCCCAGCCCTTCACATCACTGGATGATTCCAGCTGAATCTCAGGACTCCATTCAGTGTCTGTACTTACTCAAGACCATTGTAGTCTGGATGGTCATGTACGTCATCAAAACTTCCTGCTGCATTAATCCAACTATCTGTCCTATATGGATTGTGACAGAATGAAAATATCTGCAGGAAACTAGTTTTATAACTGAAGGAGGTAAGAGAAATACAACAGCAAGTCAGAAAGTTCTAAGACAGAATTTCTCATTCAGATTCAGAATGAATTCTTATACATATATATAAAAAAGTAAAAACAATTAAATCTGTCTTCAACAACTTTTATTAGATTCCTTCAAACTTTGTGGTTTCTATTTAGCAGTTAAAGAATGTTTTAAATTAGAAAAGCATGACATCGTTACCCAAGGCTGAATGAAAAGCAATTTAAAAAATTGAAAAATAATTCAAGCCTTAACAATTATTGTAATCTCTCCCTATGTGTTATTTTTACTTTTTTCAAAAAGTCTGAAAGGAACTTGATTTCAATGTCATAGAAATTTTACAGAGAACATTTTTTTTTCTTTTTCAGTTGGTCTTTGATCTTTTTGTCTCACTTCACTTCACTATACAAGGTTGATCCTGATAATGTATTAAAAATATTAAACGCTGAGGAGAAAAGACCGACAGATGTGGTGCTGTGTGCTTTTATTAAATCAGTGATCTATCTTTCCTTGACAAAATATTGCCTTTAAATATTATACGTTTACTGGTTGTCACAAAAACACAGACAAATGTGAGGTGCCATCCCTGGTACTCTTGACATTTGAGACCAGTCTGTGTGTCTCTGAGGTTGGAGAAGAGCAAATCCCTGAAGGGATGAACCGAGGATTGCAGGTTGTTACAGTTTCTAACCAAGTCAACACATATGGAAAGAAACAGTGGCTTCACAGATTAGGTTGTTTTGCACAGATGGCCCCAACAGCTTAGACACACAGTAATGGGCTGAATAAGTGAGAAAGAGTCACGGGAGACCAAAAGTTGTTTTGGACCAAGTGCTTGTTGTTAAAGTCTAAGAGTAATTGTACCTTCATGGTTTCTGCTGGTGTTAGGTGAAAGAAGGAGGAAAGAATGTCTATTACAAAACAGAACTGAAAAAAAAATCCAAATTTAAGTCAAAAACTATTTTATTATTATTTTACTTTATTATTTTATTGGTTATGTTTATCTGCAGTTGTGCTGTCATCTGCTATTAGTCTGTAATTTCTAGTCATTTTAATTGTTTCATCTTTATGTTTTGCTAGTTTACCCACAGTTCAAGGTACATTTAAATCAAATTGATTTTATTTTTATGGCCTAACCTATATGTGCACATATGTGTTTTTATTGTTGGATGAAATAATCAATTGCTATCTGAACAGATTGCTTCTCCTTGAAAAAAAAGTTAACATGTGACAGGATTTGTTAATTAGATCAAATTAGGTTAGATCCTTTTTATTTACTATTTATTCCTTCTTTATTTAAACCTAGTGTGTAGAAAAGTAGCATTAGCCTAGCAGGGCCTGAGTACAAACTATATATTTATTACTGAATATCAGAACAACTTTTTGCAAAGAATTCAAAAAGTTGTTCTGATAATATATATATTTTTATGTAGCTGAAAAACTTTACTTCAGTTCTCTACTAGCATCAACGTGGCCTAGTTCTAGTCTTTGTAGCTTCACTTGTTTTCTTCTGGTAAAATGTAGTAGAAAAAGTTTTGATTTAACAGGATTTAATCTGCTTTTCAAGTGTGCTAAGGTCACCTAGGTCGATATGCTGTAGCACCCCCTGCTGGTTGGTATAAGTCAACACCCACAATGAATAAGGTCATATTTTCCAACACCTGTAAATGTTATCCTCCACTGTTAATGGATCCAGAAACTCTACAGCAGGACTTATAAGAATACAAATCTCCCACGATTCATCCTCTACTTGGTATGACAAAACGTGGACATAAACAAAGTCTCCAACGACTACTCCTGCAAACAGTGTGCTGAATTCTGTCCAGCACACAGCGTGTGACACATCGACTTCTAATAAGTATCCCAACGTTCCAAGTACCTGAGCTATCATTCTGTCAAGACTTAGTCATGCACGGTTGCTCCTCAGCCCTCAGATCCATCCATGAGGATGGGTCGTGTGTGGGACAATTGGTAAGACAGATGTGAAGTGGTTACAGCCAATTAAGCAGCTCTGAATGTCGATTCCACACGGCTGTGAAGAAGCTGCCACTGTGTCACACCTACACGCCTCACCTGCTGCTGGAGTTTAGCTTCAGCAAAAACAACTGCTGGTCCCAAAAGATCTGGTGCCAATGTGACCCAACGGAATAAGACGAACTGTCACCAACCAGATGGAGTTTTTTTCCTGAGGGTCAATGAGTGACTGGTTATTTTTTTAAACTTACCTACGTACGAGTGCATTCAGATTCGTATAAATAAAACATTAGGAGTTTTTTGGGGGGGAGAATTGAAAAAAAAAGTGTATGAATTTTGTATGGTGTATGAAGAGCAAGCATACATTAAGGTAAAGTGGTGTAAAGGTGTAATAATTTCAACTCCTATCTCCTATCTTATCAGTGTCACAATAAGTAAAACCCATTTTCAAAAAGTGCTCGTTACCAAGCTACATATGGCTGAACAGCATTGAGCATTTTCGCATTAACGATTTGTAAAGTCAGAAAATAAGATGCAGTTCGTTTCTGTTATATATGGTAATGTTTGTTTATTTTGATTGTTAATTTAAATGTATATCTATTAAAATTGATTTTTATTTATATCTCAAGGAATATAATTTCACCAGAAGTAGTTCTGAAATTGGACGACATAGTGGACATTTCATTTTTATTATGTTGAATTTGGACAGTAATCTGTATTCGTGATCCACAGACAGACAGTTAGGCTTTTGTTTATCATTTATTTTACTCGCCAAAATATATTGGCTAAACTGACTGACTTTAGCAAATAACTGTCTCAGCCATTTAAAGAACCTTTTGGGGCATTATAAAATATTCAAATCCAATTTGATTCAATGTAAAAACAAACAAAAGTAATAGCATGGGACTCCTCACTCTTCATAGAAGACAACTCAAAGAATGCTCTGTGCAAATACCCAGGTGATGTCAAACAGATTGTTTTTAAGACACCAGAGAGACAATTACTCTCCATATCAGCTCCTCGCTCTGCACGAATGCCTAATCCAGAGATAACTGTCAATCTGTAATCACGCAACTGAAAACAACAGACAGGCTGCGGCATCGACTCTGACAGATGATTATTTCTTCAGAGAGACGCTTTGCGTCGAGCCAGTCCCCTCCGAAGCGACACGCATCAACGCAGCTGTTTGCAGAAGTGCAGCTCTGCCTGCAGGCAAACTCAGAGTGACTGTTGAAAGCTTCAGCTTTAGCACCTTGTGTCTCCATCTGTACGTACATGTTAGTCTAGATATCATCAAATTATATCAGATGTCAAGACACTTTACCTACAAAGTTGTCTTTAATATTATATAGAACACACATACTGTAAGGTAATAATAAATAGATTTGTATTAACATACATAGTATAAACATTTTTTTTATAACACCAGTCCATTTATGGTCTGATTGAATAGGCATATCCTTAATGTCCAAAGGCAAAGTTTCTCAATGTAATATGTTAAATCTCCATTTTGGGGTTAACCTCACTGCTTAGCCACAGACCTGGGCGTTATAGGAAGGGATATTTTGAAGGGAACTATTTAGCTTTGTTTTCTAACATGAAATGTGTCCAGTCAGTGCACTAATGGACCTTCTTAAAAGTCTTTCCCAATCATCATGATAAACAAGCCTAACCACTGCTCCACTAACTCCCAGTGAGACGCAGCTTCCACTGAAGTTTTTTTTTTTTTCCCAAAAACAATCCAATCAGCATTTAGCTCCTGCGGTGAAAAGCCAACTGAGTTTCAACAGGGTTGAATACATTCTGCTGCTGCGGGTAGAAATGAAAAGAATTCATATGAGATGATCTGTGATGAAAACTGATTTGAATAAACAAGTCCTATATTTGATTTTACTAAATGAAATATACAGTATATTTAAAACATTTTAGAGTAAATTGAGATTCCTTTGCTGTCTAGGAGAATTATTACTGATATGGTTATTTCTCTTATTTGCTCTATCCACACTCACGCTTTGTTGCTGCAGATTACAGTATCTACAGGTTAGCATCAACTCTGTTTTCTTAAGCTAAATCTTCCCCCATCTTAATAACACCTCCAGCCATTCCAGACTAATGAGACCAATCAAGCCCCCATCTGTCTCTGACCCACTTATCAGCCCCACTGGGAGAGTTTGGAGCCTTTTGTATCAGGGACAAATAAAGAGAGACAGGCAGTGACAGCTAAATGAGACAAAGGCTACAGGAAGCTAATAACTGAGATTTACTCATCAACACACTTGAATTGTCACACAAAAAAAGTTCCAGACTTAAACAAGTCGAAATGAAAGACCAACTCATGTGTCGTCCCATTTGTATCTTGAATTCTCCGTCTTCATCCATCATTGGCTCTTTACACACAATGTGTTCACATGCAGCGCTGACAACTAAACTTAGTTGTCCTTGTATCAAAATCTTCTCAAGATGTGCCCAATCTTTCTGTTCTCCTTTTAGGGACCACTGGAAGTGAGTGACTTCCAAGACAACAGAGGGGCTTGTGGGCATTTATCAGGTCCAGTAGGATGCAGTCACACAACACAGTGCAATATATCACTTTAATACATGACACTGCTGGAGGTGCACACACTCCCCCCAGTTAGCCATTCTTTGTCTCTTTATCTCTTTTCCCCACAATCAGAGGGCACCAGGAATGGTGTCAGGGCACACAGACCGCAGACCATCTTTGGCCCACATGTTCAGCTCATTGGGATGTGAAGCTTTAGCCAACGAACCACGGCTTGTTGTTTTGTTCAATTCAACTGCTTCCAATAAAATTTAGAAACTCTGAAAGAGCTGTGGGCTGCTGATTAGCCCCAGAATGGAATCCTGTAAGTGGATTAACTGTTGTGAATGATTTATTATGACTTATTCATGTAAACAAGCCATTAGGATAAAAAGAACAAATGAAGCCACAAAATGAATGTCAAGTCGCATTATTGATGGTTCAGGGTAATGGTTTTCAAAACAGGCCATGGATATTCACCAATGAGCCACGGCATTAAAGTCAAGTACCGGGTTTGTTATGTTATACAATCTGTGTCATTCATGTATGACAAATTACATTTGGTACATCTCTCCACAACTACAAAGCCTGGTTACTTCTTAGCATCTACTTCTCTGTTCTTTTTTGAGCCATGGCAAATAAGATATATTGGAAAAATCCCATGACGCGCTACAAAACAAAAATATCACAAAATATAACCAAAATATCCAAATAGACTCTAAACTTGGGCCTCTTTCGTTGACTGTAGTGCTGATATACTCGTAGGAATTGAAGAAAACCACACACAAAGATCTTCAACAGCTCTGAGGCACACTCTCTTTTAGTTTTTCAAGGTATCTGCTGCCACTTAATGGAACATAATTTAATTGATCTGCTTGTCACTGTGGCAAAGACCAGGAATGTCCAAACTTTTTTCAAAGAGCGTAGACAAATTATATGCAGTGAATACACAGTTTTCAGACCAATTAGGTGAAATCTTCCACAGTGCACCTGACAATCTATCAGGTCTCACTAATGTGCAGCGATCCCTTAGTTGGGAATCACTGCTGTAAACCGTGCACCATTCTCCTTTTTGAAATGTCACCCCTGACACTCGTCTCCATCCATTCCACCCTGACAGCAGCCTTATCTTCTCCTCTTCTACACACTGTCCATCAGTCTGGATGGTCGACCCTACTGTGGGTTCTTGATCTCATCCACTGTTAGAACTTCTACCCCTCGCAGCTTTGTCTTCCCACTCTCATGCGTCACTCTCATTTACACACACGTCTTGCTCCTGCTGACCTTCAATCCTCTCCGCTCTAGAGCAGACCTCCATCTCTCCAGGTTTTCTCCTAGCTGCCTAGTGCTCTCACCACAGATGACATTGCCAGGTATAAGAGAAAAATAAAGTGTTTTTTTCTTTAAAATTAAGTCATTTAAGAAATTCTACTAATTGTCGTTTACCTGACTATATTTTTAAAACAAGATTGTGAAGCATAATAACGCACATTACAGACACGAAAGTGACTCACTTTCACTCCAGTCTTTCTTTCACTTCTATGGCAACAGCACACAAGAGCAGACACCCATAATGTTTTAGGTGTTTCCAACGTGGCAACATTTTATAGATTGCAATCTTTGATTACAGACGTCAGTATCTGCAGCACTGGGGGAAATTGTATTTGTAAATAAAAAGCTGAGATGGTAGATTAGTCAAGAGGGTTTTTTTTTTCAAGTATTAAATGAAAACCTTTTTGTTTTAAAGAAAACTTTATAACACCCTGGTGAGGCCTAGCGGAGTGGGTGGAGGATGAAAGTATAGACTGATAATAGGCAGCTACTTCTCACAGACAGTCCTGGACTTTACACAATTATTCAACACAAAGGGAGGCATGGGCCACATGGTAGTAGAAAGTGGTAAGTGCTCCTGCCTTACAGTAAGAATGTCACCAGTTTGATCCTGATAGGCACAGATGGAAATTTGATATCTTCAGAAGAAATCATTTCAGAAAAATGTCACCAGACCTCTACATAAAAAACTCTTTTAAAGGCTTCCACCCTAGTCCTCTACACATGCAGGCTCACAAAAGTGGTGCAACAAAAAACAGCCATGCTGCGGTTCATGCTTTATTATCTGACCTGAAACAGTGATTGCAGGTTTAACTGTAGGTGTTAAAGTAAGATTTGAATCAGCGGCAATAATCAAACCGTGGATTCTCATTACACTCGTGGAGAGTTGCTCCATAATAACACATCTCTACTGTGACAAAAAGAGGTCATGTGCTATTTCAGATCCAGCCGTAGCATAAAATTGAACTAATCACGTATTGATGTATGGTAGAGCGAGCGAGAGGCGACAAAGGCCAGGAATGAAAACAACAGGACAGAGTTGCGTAACTGAACTCACGCAGGTCAGACTGACGTGTTTGTGGATTTGAATCAATGCTCTATGTTTCATTGATCAGTATATGAGTAGATCAGTGAAAACAGCAGGGTCCTTTGATCCTCACAGCTCTGATCAATGCCATTCTCTGACAGGTCATTGCAGCGATCAGACTTCAGGACTTAGTTTCCGCTGTGATGTTTTCAGAGCTTAGGTAACACAGCCACATGTCACCGCACTGATCTGTGCCTGTGGATAGAAAAGCTCAGGCTTAGTTCTGTTTTTTTTTTTAACAAACAATATTCAAGATAAACTCAGGATGATTTAAAGATCATGAAAGATCTTGCCAGTCATTGATTGATGCTGCCTTTATCATTAGGGTTTCACTTCATTTGGTTGTATTTATTGATTTGATTCTGGTAATAATTTTGCAAAAATGTATAAATAACATAATAATCTAACTTGAGACTTTTCACAATCAGAAAAATGCAGGAAGAAGAATATAACTATTTCATACATGGTCTGTAGTTTCCAGTTAATTCTACCGTAAAGTACGTTAGCAACAACATAGAAAAAGTCATTAAAGTAAAAAAAATATATAAAATACATATCCACTTCAATTCCAAGCACATATTGTCCAGTGGTAGTCCAAGTTATATTTTTTCTTTTAACCTATATTATTATATTATATATCTTGGTCTGCAACAAGCTGTCAAAAAACACCTGCACCAAAGGAAGCACTTTGCATGCATTGTCTGACTCCTTCTCTTGTGTTACCATAACAAGGTGGATCCTGTCTCACTGACCACCATCAGCTGCTCTCTGCTTATTGGCTGCTTCCCGACTTAGTGTATTCTGACCTTTTAGTTGAATATCAATTCATAGCATTTCAGGCCGGTTAAAAGTCCAGAAATCCTAATAAGTCATCAAATCAATATAAAATGCAGAAGGAAAGTCGGAATAAATAACAAGCTTGTTAGCAACACAGATGATGGTAGAACATCATTTTGAATGTTGTTGGCTGACACGACTACAGAAATACACTGTTTTCAGGAGTAAATAAAAAAAAAAAGGATGGTACATGGATGAGAACAGCAGTAGACCAATCACCAAGCAGAAACGTTGGCCAAATAACAAACGACAGTGTGCACCAGCACAGGATAAACAACACATCTGGAACAGGTTGGTGAGACTCCCACACACAGCAAGGCTTTCTGGTAGCCAGGATTAAAATTGAACAAAAGGAGGGTCAAGACAAGACAAGTCCTTAGATATGTAAGAGTATATGATTAGTATATCCCTTCCCTTTACTAAACATAGGTATGAGGTATGGGGAAAAAAGTTCTTATAGTCTGGATGTAACACAAAGTGTCGGTACTTTGAATGAAGTAGTACTTGGTAAAAGTAGGGACCTCCTCTACTCAAAAGGAACAACACTCGTGACTAAGCTGTACAACTACTACTAAAGATGACGTCATTAAGGTACAAGACATTTGAAGTACCACTCTACACATAGAAAGTTTAAATATTTTAAGCTGCTTAAACAACACAAGTTTTTATTAAAACTATATCACAGTCCATGCAGTAATTTCACTTGGACATGAAACATGGAATGATCCATATTAACAGCCAATGTAAGACACCCAGATTTATTTTTTTAAATAAATGTTTATAGTTTAAGATAGAAAAATGAATTTCTCTTAGTTATACACCAGTTTATTCGTACAAATATATGACTGTCACAAAATACATACCGGAAAAACACGTTTGTTTAAAAAAAAAAAAAGCCTTTGCGCCCTATTTCTTTGGTTAATGTCTCCATCTACTGGACAAGCTTGGAACGTCGTCTCTAACAAGGTGCAGTGTACAGTATTACTTTTTGTGACTTGTTTGTGTTAGTGTTTCCTCTGACAATTACATTGGTTTTTTTTTTTTTTTTTTGACTTCAGTTGTGCATTATTGAGGTGGTGTTAAACTATATGACTGCAAAAGATGTCCTGTTAACAATTCAAAATCATAAGCATACACAGAAAAAAACAAAACTAATATGTTTAGAAATATAACGTGGTTGGAGTGTGCACTGTCACTGATAATCAGAGATATCCAAAAATAGCAACAACATTGTTTGATTTTCCTAAAACAGACTTCACCAGCACAGTGCTTGGTGATTTAGGGACCATCTATACAAAACATAGTTCAGTAACAAACCAACAAACAGGAAACAATCAGTAATAACTGATTTACTGCTAGTGTTTTCCTTTGGGTTAAAACCATTATTTATGTCAAGTTCTTTAGATAAACAGCTTAATAAAGATAAAATCCCAAAAAACAACAAACAAATCGTATCCTTGTTTGTACAATACTGTGTGCTTATGACAGAAATGCTTTAACAGCTCGTCCTCTTAATTATATAATACACATACTAACACTTACGTGAAGGATGCAGATACATGACACGGCTGAAGTGTTCATCATTCTTGGTGTCACGCAAATTTTTCCAAACCTGAAAAATATTTTCGCTAGAGTAAAACCAAAATTACCCACCCTCAACTTAAAAAAAAGAAAACTCTGTTCGCAGCTCTTTAAAGACACAGCATTAAGACTAAACGCTCTATTACGAAAAAGCCTCACAATTAACTGGAGGTTGCTGGTGGGCAAATAATGACCTGAGCAGAAACTTTAGGATCCTTGAACAATGACCAGTGAATGACCAATCAGGGACAAGAGCTGTTTTTTCCTGATTTGCATAGACACTTGCAAACACA